>NC_133216.1:640049-642549 GCF_040436345.1 Pagrus major | reverse complement strand
TGGTGGAGGTGATGGAGGTGATGGAGGTGATGGAGTTGATGGAGGTGGTGGAGGTGGTGGAGGTGGTGGAGGCGATGTTTCAGTGTAAGTAAATCTGGATGTACAGCTGATGGATAATAATGTGACTGAGTCTGTGTTGACTGTGTGAGACTTTGTTTTTTTTTCTGGATGTTGAAGATTTTATTCAATCATCAGCAAACTTCTGTAAAAGGTTTGTTTGAGATGTGAGGGACAGATTACCCATGATGCCGTGCGGTCTCACCTTGACGTAGTCGTACTCACACAGGTACGATGGCTCCAGGTCGAAGTGGCTGAAGTAAAGTTTGATCTGGAAGCCGTCGGGGACGCTGATGTTCCAGTGCAGCGCCGTCTCTCGCGGGTACGGATCAGGGAAGTTTGGAGACTGCAGGCTACCGTACATCTCTGACAGAGAGAGCAGCTGAGCGTCGACCACAGAGGAGAAGAAGAAGAAGAAGAAGAAGATGAAGTAGAAGAGGAACGAGGCGACGGACAGACTGGAGGAGAAAACAGAAGACTGAGGTCATTTAGTGTCGGAGCTGTTTGTTGTTGTCAGATATTATTTAGTTTGATTTTTCTGGATGTTCAGTTTATTTACAGTTTGATATTTTCTTCATTATTCCAACCATTCACACCTGGGCTCACCTGGCAACCCACATGAAGGCCTGTTGGGTCAACGACCCACAAGTGGCCCTAACGACTCTGAAACTCAGAGCTCACACATGCTCCCACACCATGTAAGGACACTCCCACACCACGTAAGGACACTCCCACATCATGTAAGGACACTCCCACACAATATAAGGACACTCCCACACTCTGTAACGACACTCCCACGCCATGTAAGGACACTCCCACACAGTGTAAGGACACTCCCACATCATGTAAGGACACTCCCACACAGTGTAAGGACACTCCCACACCATGTAAGGACACTCTCACACCATGTAAGGACACTCCCACACTCTGTAACGACACTCCCACACCATGTAACGACACTCCCACACCATGTAAGGACACTCTCACACCATGTAAGGACACTCCCACACTCTGTAACGACACTCCCACACCATGTAAGGACACTCCCACACCATGTAAGAACACTCCCACACCATGTAAGGACACTCCCACACCGTGTAAGGACACTCCCACACTCTGTAACGACACTCCCACACCATGTAAGGACACTCCCACACCATGTAAGGACACTCCCACACCATGTAAGGACACTCCCACACTCTGTAACGACACTCCCACACCATGTAAGGACACTCCCACACCATGTAAGGACACTCCCACAGTGTTTATCTTATCTAACATTCTACAGCAAACACCTGAGCTGAGACAGAAGAAGAAGAACTGTGATGACACACGACTCAGACAGAACAGAACAACACCTGAGCAGGAAGATGGTTCTGATCCACAAACGTGATTCTGAAGCGAGATGTGCTAGTCTGGATAGTTTAGCTCCTCTGTCAACACAGACACCAGGTTTCATTCTGTCCCGTCTCTACATGGACCGAACGGACCGCTGCCTTACATCATGACATCACCAACACTCATCACGTGTCACACTGTCCTGAAACAAGCAGCCTGTTGTTACAAACATGAAACCTGAAAACATTAAATCACTTTTTCATTCATCAGAAAAACATTTAAAGTTCTGCGTCTCATCGCAGATCTGAACTGTCGCCGAGCTTCTTACAGACGGACCTTTAAACAGCTGCTGACCCGACATGTTTTCGTCACAATCTGATTCGGTTAATATAATAATAATCATAACAACATAATCTGATGATCCAGATAAACACAGAGCAGTGAAGTGTCAGCCAATCAGCTGATTGATCTCACATGCTGTTCTTTGTCTTTTCTTCAGTTTCAGGTTTATTGAAGGTTTTCAGGAGGATCAATACTCCATTAATAGTCTAATCAACAACACATCCACAATCAATATGATCAAAAGAACCCTAACTAAAAACCAACAGATGATCAATCATATCGACTCTGAATTTCGGTTAATTACATATATTTTAGTGAAAAGACACTGTGACGTCATGTGAGTCAGGAGGAGGCGGGACTCGAACTCGCGACCCTCTGATTGAACACCATGTTGGAGTGTTTGTACAGAAGTTTATAAAGTCTTTATGTTTCAGAGCTCCTCGTGTATAAACTGTTGATGAGAGCAGCCTGCAGCACATTTATTGATTAATAAAACGATCGATAAGTGAAGGATCAATCAGCTCCTGATCGACTAAACAACAATCAACGATTAAACTTTAACAACAGAAACACTTCAGACCGGAAGTGAGTTTAACACCGCAGCAGCTCTGTGACACGAGCACTGGATCAATCAGAGTATTGATCTGTTACTGATGTGATGATAAACAGTGTTGCTCGATCAGACTGACCTCATCCTGCAGCGGCGTCTCCTCAGCGGCTCCGCGACGCGTCTGTCCACACTCAGCCTCGAGGAGCTCAGCCC
>NC_133216.1:627549-637549 GCF_040436345.1 Pagrus major | reverse complement strand
CTGGACAAGTTCCTGGGAGAGCTGAGCTACGGACTGTGGGCCGGCCAGAGGGTGAAGACCTGCGGGCTGGGAGGACGAGCGTCCCGCTTCACCTGTGAGTGTCTCTCTCTCTCTCTCTCTCTCTCTCTCACACACACACACACACACACACACACACACACACACACACACACACACACACAGGTGGTCATTCATTATTTACACCTGTACTCACACACCTGTTAATTATTCACAGCAGCTTCAAACACACGTCATATGCTGTACTGTATGACGTCATATCAGCACGTGCAATCAGCTGGTCTGAGGTACTTGTACTTTACTCGTGTATTTCTTCTTCTACTCTTTCTATTTCGTATAAATCAGATAATCATTGATGACGTCATATTCCCACAGTGTACAAATACTCTGTTACAAATTAAAGTAATGCATTACTTTTTTACTTAAAAGCACTAAAGTATTAGCTTGAAAATATACAGTACCTATATAACTTAACATGTTCTAAAGTGCCATAAGTAAAAGTACTCTTTATACATAATGGAGTACTTCAAAATGATATATATTCTATTCTATTCTCTAATTTATATATATATAAATTAGATAATTAGATAATATATATATTTATATTATATATATATATATATATATATATATATATATATATATATATATATATATATGTATATATAGAACACAACAAATAACAACACAAACACAAAACCAAGATTGATTTACATTAATTATATATACAGTATATACAGTGTGTGTGTGTGTGTGTTTGTGTGTGTATGTTTGTGTGTGTGCCTGTGTATGTTTGTGTGTGTGTGTGTGTGTGTGTGCCTGTGCCTGTGTGTGTGTGTGTGTGTGTGTGTGTGTGTGTGTGTGTGTCTCAGGTGTGCATGGTGACACATATTGGGCAGCAGGTGTGTGTGTGTGTGTGTGTGTGTGTGTGTGTGTGTGTCTCAGGTGTGCATGGTGACACATATTGGGCAGCAGGTATGCCCTGTCTCCTTCTCCCAGGAGTATTTTAATGTTGAGAGGTGGTTCAGCTCTTTGAACTCTGAGATTACAGAGTTGAACTTGTTAAAATAAATGTTCCTGCTTTCGTTGAATGCTTTACATTGTAGGAGAAAGTGCATCTCTGTCTCAGCCTCACCTGTCCAGCAGTGACCACATGTTGTGTTGTCTTTTGGTTGCCATGATTTTTTGTGTCTTCCTGTTTCGATTGTTAGTTTGTGGTCACTGAGCCTGACCCTATATACATATATATACATACATATATACACTATTATATTGTTGGATCATAATTATTGATGCTTGAATGTGTTTATATAAAAGTAAGACCACTCCAGTCCCTCAGAGACCAGTCCAGTCCCACAGAGACCAGTCCAGTCCCTCAGAGACCACTCCAGTCCCACAGAGACCAGTCCAGTCCCACAGAGACCAGTCCCGTCCCTCAGAGACCAGTCCAGTCCCTCAGAGACCAGTCCAGTCCCACAGAGACCAGTCCAGTCCCTCAGAGACCAGTCCAGTCCCACAGAGACCAGGACAGACCCTCAGAGACCAGTCCAGTCCCTCAGAGACCACTCCAGTCCCTCAGAGACCACTCCAGTCCCTCAGAGACCAGTCCAGTCCCTCAGAGACCACTCCAGTCCCTCAGAGACCAGTCCCGTCCCTCAGAGACCACTCCAGTCCCTCAGAGACCACTCCAGTCCCTCAGAGACCAGTCCCGTCCCTCAGAGACCAGTCCAGTCCCTCAGAGACCACTCCAGTCCCTCAGAGACCAGTCCCGTCCCTCAGAGACCAGTCCAGTCCCACAGAGACCAGGACAGACCCTCAGAGACCAGTCCAGTCCCTCAGAGACCAGGACAGACCCTCAGAGACCAGTCCAGTCCCACAGAGACCAGGACAGACCCTCAGAGACCAGTCCAGTCCCACAGAGACCAGGACAGACCCTCAGAGACCAGTCCAGTCCCACAGAGACCAGAGGATGAAGGTTCACAGACTTCATCAGCAGGTTTATAACTGATTCAAACTGAGGACATGTTTCTGGTCCTACAGCTGAACTACAGGCAGAGAAGGATTCTAGTTTACTGAGTCGGTTCCTGATGAGACCCAGTTGATCTCTTTGTGGTTCATGTGTGACGGAGCGGCTGTGGAGTTAACTCAGATCTCTGCTCACCTGTGAGGACAGCAGGTAACAGAGCTGTCAGGTCTCATCATCATCAGTGATGGTGGAGACAGACGAGTCCAAACACAGCTGTGACTGACACAGACGCAGAGTTTAACATGAGGAAACATGTTCTGTGGTTCACAACAGGACTGACTGTGGTCCAGCACAGAGTGCTGACTGTCCCAGTTAATGAGAGCAGTGGACCTTCACTAACGAGCTTCTGTTCTGCCTGACTGATCCGATCTGTAACGAGGTGAGGACACAGAGTGGCTCTGTTCTCTGCTGAAGCTCGTCTGCTGACAGGACTGTGGGCTCGTTAAGGTTCGTTATGAATCAGCAGCAGGTTGATCTCAGATTCTTCTTCTTCTGTTTAACTTAAATAAAGCAGCAGAAGAAGAAGAAGAAGAAGAAGAAGAAGAAGAAGAGTCAGAGCGCTTCAGTTTCCTCCTGTGGTTCCTCTCTGACCTTCCTCCTCTTCATCACTCTTCATCACTCTTCCTCTCTCTGGTTTCTCTCACAGTCTTCCCCGACCTGCTGAGCGCCATCCCAGCAGGCCTCCACGTCACTGTCATCTTCTTCTGTGGTGTTGTCGTCCTCTTCTCCTCCGTAGCCACCGGCTTCTTCTTCTTCAACGCCTTCGGCCGACCCTACGAGACGCTGCAAGGCCCCATGGGACTTTACCTGTGGACCTTCATCAGCTGTGAGACACACATCATCATCATCATCATCATCACATACAGATAATCCCACTGAGCAGAAACATTTCAGAAAGTGGAGCCCGAATGAAAGTTTTTCAGCGTTCACTGTTGACGTCCAGGTGACGTCCAGCTGACGTCCAGACAGGGTTCAAAATAACTAAAGTTAGTAAATTAAAGTTTTTACAGTGTAATGTTGGACATCTTTCATCTTCAGGCTCAGACATCAGAAGAACTTCTTGTGGTTCAAGATTAATGGTTAAAGATACTTTATTATATAAAACTTTATCGACAGTGTTTGACATATACAAATATAAACTTTATCGACAGTGTGTTGCAGTGACGTCCCGTCTGTCCTCAGGTGCGTGCAGCTGTCTGGTGATGATCCTGTTTGCGTCAGAGGTGAAGCTTCATCACCTGTCCCGTCGGATCGCCAACTTCAACGAGGTGAACTTTGTGTTCGTGACGTACAGCGAGCGTTACGACCGCTGCTTCTGGCTCTTCTTCCTCGTCTTCCTCCTCCACGGACTCAACCTCCTGCTCATCAGACTGGCCGGAGTCCAGTTTCCTTTTCAGGACAGCAAAGAGACGGACCTGAGCGGGGGGGCGGCCGACCTCATGTACTGACACACCTGAGGGTCTGATGGGTCAGCACTCATCACTTCCTGTCAGAGGGACGGAGAGAGACTGGATGTTACACGTGTCGACACAGCTAACTTTGATTATTGAATATTTTATAGATCCACGCGTTAAAGTTCAGTTCACCTATATGTTCTGATCCAAACGTGACTGTCACAGTGACAAACTGACTTTATATTAAGATGATTGATGATTATTGATCGAGTGAAATAAATCACGTTATAAAAAATGATTTCATAAATAATCTGATATTCTCTCCTCTGATCACTGAGCTCATCAATAAACGTTCAAACAATCAGAAATGATCTTTGAAAAATGATTCACATGAAAACAGAATATTAAAAGTTCAAGTCGTTATTTACTGTTTTATATCGTGTGTGTGTGTCTCTGTGTGTCAGTGTGTGTGTGTGTGTGTGTGTGTGTCTGTGTGTGTGACTGTGTGTGTGTGTCTGTGTGTGTCAGTGTGTGTGTGTCTGTGTGTGTGACTGTGTGTGTGTGTCTGTGTGTGTCAGTGTGTGTGTGTCTGTGTGTGTGACTGTGTGTGTGTGTCTGTGTGTGTCAGTGTGTGTGTGTCTGTGTGTGTGACTGTGTGTGTGTCTGTGTGTGACTGTGTGTGTGTCAGTGTGTGTGTGTCTCTGTGTGTCTGTGTGTGTGTGTCAGTGTGTCAGTGTGTGTCTCTGTGTCAGCATGTGTGTGTTCAATATGTGTGTGTGTCAGTGTGTGTGTGTCTGTGTGTGTGACTGTGTGTGTGTGTCTCTGTGTGTCAGTGTGTGTGTGTGTCTCTGTGTGTGTCTCTGTGTGTCAGTGTGTGTGTCTCTGTGTGTGTGTCTGTGTCTCTGTGTGTCAGTGTGTGTGTGTCAGTGTGTGTCTCTGTGTGTGTCTCTGTGTGTCAGTGTGTGTGTGTGTCAGTGTGTGTGTCTCTGTGTGTGTCAGTGTGTGTGTGTCTGTGTGTGTGTCTCTGTGTGTCGGTGTGTGTGTGTGTGTCTGTGTGTGTGTGTGTGTCTGTGTGTGTGTGTGTGTGTGTGTGTGTGTGTGTGTGTGTGGTGTGTGTGTGTGAGAGCTCCTCCTCATGTCAGATTTGACTTCAGGGTCTAAATGTTGTTGCCGTGTCAACACCAACATATTTGTGAACCAATAAGATGACAGAAATAATTAGAATGACACTCAGTAGAGCGTATACCTCCACCCATTAGTCCCCTTTAATATTTACTCATAGATACCAGCCACACAAACACACCTGATCCATGAATTATATATAATATATATAATATATATATATATATATTATATATATTATATATATATATATATATATATATATATATATATATATAATATATATATATATATATATATATATATATATATATATATATTATATATATATTATATATTCCGGCTCCCCTGGGTGGAACTTAGCTACATGTCGAAGTATCCTTGAGCAAGATACTGAACCCCAAAATTGCTCCTGATGTGCAGATGGCACCTTGTGTGGCGGCCCCTGCCATCAGAAAGGGCCCTGCGATGAGCTCGTCCAGGGGGTGTACCCTGGCCTTCGCCCATAGAGAAACTGGGATTGGCTCCAGTAACCCCCGCAACCCCCTGAAAGGGGATAAAGCGGTAACATCCCCGCGACTCTCACGGAAAAAGCGGTAGATAATGAGTTGAGATGAGAATATATAATATAATATATATATTATATATAATATATATTAATATATATTATATATAATATATATTAATATATATTATATATAATATATATTAATATATATTATATATAATATATATTAATATATATTATATATAATATATATTAATATAAACCCTTCGTCTGGATCTGCACTAAAAGTTAGAGTTTAGAGGAAATCTGTTCAGCAGTTTTTTTGTAATCCTGCCGACAAACCAACCAGAACCATCAGCTGTCTGGACTTTATTTACACCTTTATGAGCTGAACTCTTCACTGTAGCTGCTGAGCTAACAGTGTTAGCACGAGCTCGACCGCATGTAGAGGGTTTAACATGGTCTCCTCAGATCAGGTTGATCTCTGTGATCACAGCAGACGAGCTGCATGGAGTTGTGTAATACATGTACACTGATGCCTCGTGTGACCAATCAGGGAACTAGAATAAGGAGCCAGGTGGAGTTGAGCTGAGAGGTCTGACTATGTTGCTCATGATGTTATTGTTGACATAAAATAGAAGCAGATGTTGATGATGTGGGCCAACACTTGTTTGACATGGTGAAGCTCCAGAAATGTTCTGTGGACTGAGCTCATCAGGAGGAGATGATGGCTGAGCCTGACTTTATATCATCAGGAGGAGATGATGGCTGAGCCTGACTTTATATCATCAGGAGGAGATGATGACTGAGCCTGACTTTATATCATCAGGAGGAGATGATGGCTGAGCCTGACTTTATATCATCAGGAGGAGATGATGACTGAGCCTGACTTTATATCATCAGGAGGAGATGATGGCTGAGCCTGACTTTATATCATCAGGAGGAGACGATGGCTGAGCCTGACTTTATATCATCAGGAGGAGATGATGACTGAGCCTGACTTTATATCATCAGGAGGAGATGATGGCTGAGCCTGACTTTATATCATCAGGAGGAGATGATGGCTGAGCCTGACTTTATATCATCAGGAGGAGATGATGACTGAGCCTGACTTTATATCATCAGGAGGAGATGATGGCTGAGCCTGACTTTATATCATCAGGAGGAGATGATGACTGAGCCTGACTTTATATCATCAGGAGGAGATGATGGCTGAGCCTGACTTTATATCATCAGGAGGAGATGATGACTGAGCCTGACTTTATATCATCAGGAGGAGATGATGGCTGAGCCTGACTTTATATCATCAGGAGGAGATAACTGGGTGAACTGCTCCTTTAAAGACAGTGAAGCTGTATTAATGTTGTGTGACTCTGACAACACGGACCTCTGTCCTCTGTTTGTCTCCGAGTCTTTGTGTTCTGGTCTTGTGGACTCTGGAGGAGGTGGACAGGAAGTTGAGGAGGTCTTTCTTCGTCTCGTCCCCTGCAGTGACACCGACACTGTCCGTCCGTCTCATCAGGAGATTTGGACGTGGACGTGTTGACAGAACAAAGAATGAAACAATCCGGTCTGAAGAGGACCTGGACCGGTCCTGCAGGGGGGCGGTGTCGTGTTGTCTCCATCATGTGTTTGATGACGGTGTCTCGTTCAATAGACAACCAATTAAAGTCCAGGATCTGATCCAGGATCTGATCCAGGATCTGATCCAGGATCTGATCCAGACGATGGCAGACTGACACAACAGCTGGTTCAAGTTACAGTTCTCAGTTAATGATCCATGTGTTCATCTATAAACAGTTTGTGTGTCTCAGCAACATCACTGCTCATTTATTGATCATATTCATGTGATCAACATTTAACAGGTTATTATTGATCCATCCAGTCTGTCAACGAGTCACATGACCAATAAAGTTCACATGAAAAAATCTGTTTCATTAAAATACATGATTTATGACTGAGACTGTGTATGTGTGTGTGCGTGTGTGTGTACGTGTGTGTACGTGTGTGTGCGCGTGTGTACGTGTGTGTATGTGTATGCGTGTGTGTGTACGTATGTGTGTATGCGTGTGTGTGTATGCGCATGTGTGTGTATGTGTGCGTGTGTGTGTGTGTGCGTGTATGCGTGTGTGTATATGAGTGTATGCGCATGTGTGTGTGTGTATGTGTGCGTGTGTGTATATGCGTGTGTGTGTGTGTATGTGTGCGTGTGTGTGTATATGCGTGTGTGTGTGTGTGTGTGTGTGTGTCTCAGGTGAAGCTCCAGTCTGGCGGCTGCAGGTAAGAACTCTCTGAACTAACAGATGATTTTATAGTTTTATAGTTTATAAAGTTTAACAGGATGATGTCACTTTAAAGCTCCAGAACATCAGAACATCAGAACATCAGAACATCCACATGTTCAGTTTTCAGTTGTTTGTGTTCAAATTAATGACATCATCCATCAGCTGACTGCAGCTCTGATTTTATTGACTGATGGTTAAAAGGGTTAGGGTTAGTATTCTGTTGATTCTGGATGTTAAAATTAAAGAAATGAATCCTGAGAAAGATTCCTGGTTCTGTTCTGGTTCTGTTAATGACTTCACACTCTGCCTGGTCCTGGTTCTGTTGTTGTGACACAAACTATCATATCAATAATTAATATTGTCGTTGACACAAACAGAGTGCAGGTGAACGAGGTTCAGCAGGTGAACGAGGTTCAGCAGGTGAACGAGGTCCAGCAGGAGAATGTTCTGACACATTCATGTTTTCATTTCGTTCTGTACAGAACCGACAAGTTCTGAACAGAACATGAGCTCAGAGCAGCAGGTGACGTATGAACTTCTCTGATATACTTTATTGATTTTATTCTAATTTTAAATGTTTCAAAACGTCTTTATAATGTGTGTGTGTGTGTGTGTGTGTGTGTGTGTGTGTGTGTGTGTGTGTGTGTGTGTGTGTGTGTTCAGGAGGGGGCGGAGCTACAGCAGATCCTGGTCCAGGTGTCTGAGCTGCAGCAGAGGAGGGAAGTTCACAGATGATTATTAATAATATCATTTAACTGATTATTTGAATTAAAGATCAATAAGGTGTCGTCTTCTCTGCAGGCTGCAGTCACAGCAGCACATCGTGAGTATGTTTCTGTATATTCATCTAAGAGTCCAAACGTTTACACATCTATTATAATATCAATCAATCATGTTTACATCTGTCAATCAATCATGTTTACATCTGTCAATCAATCATGTTTACATCTTAGCATCTTTTTATCTACATACAGTTGCAATCTGAATGATTCAGCCCTTCACTCTAAAAGACATTAACAGTGAATCACGGTTAATGAAAATATGACAAAAAGCCTCAAACAACAAAATAAATGTTTTGATATATTTGAGTTATTTTGAGAACTCAGTTAAATCTTTTCACAGAAGATGCATTGTTGTTGTTGTTATTATTATTAATATTGTTGTTGTTGTTGTTGTGAGCCTTTATAACTGCCAGTAAGTGTTCTCGGTGCTGACCAGCTTCCTTCAGCTTTCTATTAGAACCTCGGCCCGTTCTTCACGTGCTGAAGCCTCCAGCTCAATGATGTTTGAAGGCTTCTGTGCTGCAGCTGCCTTCTTTAAATCCCACCAAAGATTTTCAATAGGGTTCAAATCTGGTCACTGAGGCCTGGACTACACGTATATGGATATTTTTCTAAGCGGATATTTTCGTCTTAATTTTAAAAAAAAAACTCTGTCCACACCACAGAAATATCTCTGTCCATACGAAGAGGCAAAACTGAAAATGATCGCCTCTGAAGCCTGCAGTGCCATGCCCGGCCGATAGGTGGCGATTAGCAAAATGTAAAATACCACAGAAGAAGAACGTTATGAGCATGCGCAGTCAAACGGTCCAGAAGAAGCAGTCAAACGGCAGCAGTTAGGGTAAGAAGTTATGGCGAAGAAAACGAAAATAGAGTTTTTTGTGTGGACTGACGATGAAGTGGAGTTGTTGCAACAACGTTACGTTCATGTGTGGAGCTGAGATGAGACCTAAAAGTGCAAAGCACACATAGATAGCCCGGTACATGTCGGCCATTGTAGTTGACAACCGTTTTGCTTCAATGCGCATGTGCGAACGGCTTGTCGATAGGCGCTTGACGTCATCGCGTCAACACCAGCTCCGTTTAACATCGCTACACGGATCCACTCAATCGGATATTTTTTTATTTCTCCACTTTTTTATCCGTTTAAAAATATCTCCGTTTATGTGGGTGAAATCGCCGTGTTCGTATGGTTGAGAGACAATTGGACAGAAAAATGTGCGTTTAGGAATATATCGTATTCGTGTAGTCCAGGCCTGAGAAGGCCACTCCGGGACATCCCATTCCATCACCAAGGTTCAGTTTCTCAACAGAAGGCATCACATTCCTTCTTAAACGGGCCTGGTGTTCCTGAGGATCCATGATGTCAGGTACACGCTCAAGATCTCCAGTTCCTGCAGCAGAAATCATCCCCACATCATCAGTGACCCACCTCCATGCTTGACTGTGGGGATGCTATTCTTCTGGTCATCAGTCTGGCCTTTCTCACGCCAGACATACCGCTGGTCTATGTGTCCAAACAGTTCCAGTTTAGTTTCATCAGTCCATAGAAGTGTCTCCCAAAACTCTGCAGCCTTATCCAAAGTCCTCCTGGCATACTGCAGTCCACCTTTGATGCTCGTCGTGGTCAGAGTGGAGTGCGTGTTGGAGTCCGGCGAGGAAGTCCTTCAGGTCATCCTGTAGGCATTTTGCAGTAACACGGGGTTTTTCTTAGTTGTCCTGATTAAGTTGCTGAGGGCTCTTTCTCTCGCGGCCGGCCGGTTTGCAGCAGCACCATAACTTTTAAACTTTCTTATAATGCTCCCAATGGTGTCTCCTGGATTGTTACAGTTTGCTACAAATCTTACATCCAAGGCCCTTCAGGT
>NC_133216.1:560049-612549 GCF_040436345.1 Pagrus major | reverse complement strand
GGACAGTAAGACAGCCCCGCCCTCGCCGTGCTCAGCTGGACTGCGAGTGCCGACCGAGGGAAGGTAAAGCTCCGGTCCAGGTCCTCAAGGCGGCTCCGCAGGGCCTCATCTGAGGACTCAGACCCAGAACCTGAACCTGAGAGGACCAGAACCAGAATTATTAGACCAGACCAACAGTGTTCAGATCTACTGATGTTATCAGTCGTCTCACCTGGCTCACCTGAGTGTGATGATGTCATAGCTCTAAGCAGCGCTGACTTCCTGTCTTCCAGAGCGAAGACACTCTGCTCCTCATAACTCCTCTGCTGCTGCTCCTCCTGCTGCTGCTCCACCTGCTGCTGCTCCACCTGCACAACAAGCTCCGCCCCTCCTCCATCCTGTCAACAACAACCAATCAGAAGTCACCTGAGGACCAGGTGGTGCTGTCCCTGACCAGCAGGTGAACTCACCTGTCTCCGGGCTGGCAGTGCGCCAGCAGCGTGTCCCTCCCTCAGCAGTCTCTCCTCCTCCGGCAGCAGCAGCAGCGGTCGGCCCAGTCGTCCGTTCTGTCGCGGCGTTCGGGGCAGTGAGCCCAGCAGCGCCCCCACCAGACCCTGAGCCCTCACCGACCGCAGGTCCTCCATCCGCCACAGGAGGGGGGCGGAGTCACACAGACTGACCCCCACAACATGAGGAGGGGGCGGAGACTCCCCTCTACTGGCGGAGGCATCATCCATCACCTGAACCTGAGAACACACACATCACTTTATCTCCTCTCTGTCCATCCTGAGTAATCTGATTACACCTGTTCAGTTCTAAGTACAGGTGTGAAGGGCTCCACTGGAGACCTGATTAGTCAGGCCACACTGTTTCATTGAACCCCCCTCCCCCCTCTGTCTGACACGACAGCCATCTTCCTCCTCTTCCCTCTTCTTCTGTGGTGGCTCACAGCTCTGCAGGGACACAGACAGAGTTCACTTCATCTGACTGAAGGATGTCAGATCTGTCAGCTGACACTTGCAGTGTTGTTTTCAACCTGCCAGTGTCAGCAGCAGATACTTGGACTGATCCAACCATTGAACCAGTCACCACAACATCACCAGACTCCCTTAACAAATGTAGTGATTTAAGAGTTGTTGAGTTAAAACAAACTTTATAACGTAGTGAAACTCTGTCTCTGACAGATTCTGAATCATTGTCTCCTTCTTGTAAATTCAGCACTAAATGAGAACAGTAAGTTGTGTGTTTCCTTGTAAAAAGTGTCAGTTTGTGGCAGCATGGCTGCACCAGCCTGTCTGCTTCTGTGTCTAAAGTGCTAAAGTCTGACCTGCCAACATTTAGCAGCTGTTTGAACACACTGTTTACACTGATTTCACCATTTACACTCAATTTATGAAAGAAGAAACATTTTATTGATGCTAAACATGTCACATTTTACAGATACACTAAACAGTAACCAGTATAGGCGACTTCTTTGTCCCCAGACTCCCTTAACAAATGTGTCAGTTTAGTGAGTTGTTGAGTTGGAGACACTTTATAAACTGTGTGAAACTCTGTCTCTGACTGATTCTGACTTATTTGTTCCTTCTTGTGAATTCGGCAAATGTTCTACATGAACTTCTTTCTGTGTTTGTGTGAAATCATCTGATCACAGCTGTGACCTGTCAGCTGTTTCTGTCCTCCATGTTTACACTGAAGAGGCGCTCACAGCGTCAGGAACAGCGCCTGGTGGTGACGTCAGAGTCTCTGTCTTACCTGTTCAGCTCACAGGTGTCTGTCTGTGGAACCGATCGATCATCGATCAGATCAATCAGTTTGAATCAGTATCTGTTAGCCGTTAGGTGTTAGCTTACTCCCGGTGTACGCACGTGCTTCCTGTCTTGCTCTCACGACTTGCCGTAAACTGCTCCGCTGTAGTTTTTACTCTTACGTCATAAATTACAACAAACAGCAGATCAATAACTACACACTGATCAATGAACACTGATCAATGAAGACTCAGTAACTGATAAACACGCGCTCACTCCGCCGCGGAGCTCTCTCCTGCCGGGGGCTGTTTGATACTCACACCGTCACATCACAGCGGGGCGGGGCTTCTCGGAGTGGGCACACAAGCACGCGCCCCGCTCAGTTTAACCTGCGGAGACACAAGAACGAGCGCACTCAGAGAGAACCACAGGCAGGAACCGACCAATAGGTGCGCAGGAGAGTTTGATTGACGGACAAATCATCCAATGACAGGCCGGAAACAGTTGAAGTGAGTTTTCTTGGTGTTGTCTTTGTTTCACATGTGATGAATCTGAAACAGTGCGCAGCTGGCACACCTGTCCACACTGTCCACACTGTCCACACCTGTCCACACTGTCCACACCTGTCCACATCTGTCCACACTGTCCACACCTGTCCACACTGTCCATACTATCCACACTGTCCACACTATCCACATCTGTCCACATCTGTCCATACTATCCACACCTGTCCACACTGTCCACACCTGTCCACATCTGTCCACACTGTCCACACCTGTCCACATCTGTCCACACTGTCCACATCTGTCCATACTATCCACACTGTCCACACTATCCACATCTGTCCACACTGTCCACACCTGTCCACACTGTCCACATCTGTCCACACTGTCCACATCTGTCCACATCTGTCCATACTATCCACATCTGTCCACATCTGTCCATACTATCCAAACTGTCCACACCTGTCCACACTGTCCACACTATCCACATCTGTCCATACTATCCAAACTGTCCACACCTGTCCACACTGTCCACACTATCCACATCTGTCCATACCTGTCCACACTGTCCACACTATCCACACCTGTCCACACCTGTCCACACTGTCCACACTATCCACATCTGTCCATACCTGTCCACACTGTCCACACTATCCACACCTGTCCACACCTGTCCACACTATCCACATCTGTCCGCACCTGTCCACACTGTCCATACCTGTCCACACCTGTCCACACTGTCCACACCTGTCCACACTATCCACATCTGTCCGCACCTGTCCACACTGTCCATACCTGTCCACATCTGTCCATACTATCCACACCTGTCCATACTATCCACACCTGTCCACATCTGTCCACACTGTCCACACCTGTCCACACTGTCCGCACCTGTCCACACTGTCCATACCTATCCACATCTGTCCACACTATCCACACCTGTCCACACTGTCCACACTATCCACATCTGTCCATACCTGTCCACACTGTCCACACTATCCACACCTGTCCACACTATCCACACCTGTCCACACCTGTCCACACTATCCACATCTGTCCGCACCTGTCCACACTGTCCATACCTGTCCACACCTGTCCACATCTGTCCACACCTGTCCACACTGTCCACACTATCCACATCTGTCCACACCTGTCCACACTATCCACACCTGTCCACACTGTCCACACCTGTCCGCTTCAGTCAACACGAACTGTTTCACATTCAGTGATTCACCACATTATGATTATGTTGTAAAAACAGATTTATTGTTAATCGATCAATGTTGACAAATAATGACGAACGTGTTTCGGAGCTCATTATGTCTGACGCGCTCCAACCACCAAATATTTGTACTTTTCCTCATAAATGATCCATAAATGATTGATTATTGACTTGTCAGTGATGTTAAAGATCAATAAGTGTTGCTGCAGACACATTTTCTACAAACCTTCCCGTTTAGATGTTTGTTAAATAATTAAAGATGATTTAAAATCTATTGATGTATTTTCTCTCTGTTGAGGAGACACAGCTGAGCTTCAGCCTCTGATCAGTTATTGATTGTGTGTGAAATGTTTGTGACAAAATAAACTTTTAATGAGCTTCCTGTTGTCATGTGACCAAAGTGAGAACAGCTGATGAAGATCACATGTGGCTGAAAGCTGCAGTAAGTTTACTTTTCAGTCAACTGCTGCAAAAACATGAAGAATATTTAAATATTGATCCATATTGACTTCCTGTGTAGATTCAACCTGACACACAGAATCAGACTCAACATGTTTATTAGTTTCATCACCTGATGCAACCACAGGAGGCTTTTATTCTGAAAGGATCACTGTCACAGGCCTCAGCATCTGTACACATGTTGCATAGCAACAGGGTTCATGTCACACACACACACACACACACACACACACACCTCCAGTTCCTCCTACATCTCCCAGAATTCCTTTGGGCAGCCTCCGCACACAAAAGAATGAACTGATGATGTCATCAGGCAAGTGAATGAAATCAGAACCAGTTATCCAATCATCAAACCCTGGCCCCGCCCCCACTGAAACTGAACAAACTCAAAATATAAACAAAAAACACACACACACCTGTCCTCTGTGTGGTGTGTGTGTGTGTGTGTGTGTGTGTGTGTATTGTGGGATTGGGGGCGGGGCCTGTAGCTGCTGCAGCGCCTCCTACTGTCCAATCTGCAGTTCCTCCAGCTCCTTCAGCAGCTGCTCCTCCTTCTGCACCTTCTCCAGCTGAGACACACACACACACACACACACACACACACACACACACACACACACACACACACCTCGTTAGACACACAACTCTGATCACTTATATTGATTATATTAAATGTAATGAATGGTGGATCAGGTCACCTGGTTCTTCTGCAGGACTTTTCCTGACACCTGCTGCTCCTTCAGCTCCTCGATGGCCTTCAGTTTCTGAGACACACACACACACACACACACACACACACACACACACACACACACACACACACACACACACACACACACACACACACACACACACACACACACACGTCACTGACACGCCGACCAATCACAACACAGAACACCTGCACACCTGATGTTTACATCACTGAACTCTACATGAACGAGTTGTCCTTCAGCTCTTCACCTTCTTTAAGTTCTTTATCTTCTTGTCGGTCTCTGGGTCTCCGCTGCTCGGCTCTGATTGGCTGTTGCTGACGGGGGCGGGGTCAGATGGAGGTTCAGGTTCAGATTTTGCGTCCTTCAGAATAAACGTAGTTATGTTAATACATGTGTTATATGTAAATGTTAATCATAATTAGAATTTAATCTAACACATGTTCCTGACAGCTGCTGGTCATCCAATCAGGACGAGGAGACAAACGTTTGGAGCCGTCTGATTGGTTCACCTGTTTCGCAGCTTTCTTGGCCTCTCTTTTCTTCTGGTTCTTCAGAGCCGACTTAGAGAGACTTTTCTCTCCTGCAGCACCAGGACGCATGTTCTGAGGAGGCTCCTCCTCGTGCTGAAAAATAATAAACAATAAATAAACATAAAAAAAATATTCACCAACAAATCAAAAATGGATCTCTGAAAAAGAAAATAAACCAACATGTCCGGCGCTGTCAGAGTTTCCTCTGGTACCAGTCAGCTGATCGTCTTCAACACACAGGAGAAGAGTGAGGAAGTGACACTGCAGGCTAACGCTAAGCTAGCTGCGGGCTAACGCTAAGCTAGCTGAGTTGTCTGTAAAGCGTTTTGTTTTTTACTTCAGATAAATGAAAGTACAAAAAACAGTGCCAGAATCAAGAATCCTGAGTGGTGGAAAGTAACTAAGTACATTTACTCGAGTACAGACTGGAGCTCTGTGATGTTTCTAACTGAGATGCATCCTGGAAGTTGTAGTTTTCTCTCTTTAGGTCTGACCCTCACCAGTTTGGCGCTCGCTGTGGCCGGCAGGTGTCTCAGCGCAGGGGGGCGGTACGCCTGTGTGGGCGGAGCCTGTGTGGTTCCCAGCTCGCTGACTGCTGCCTGGTACTTGACGGCCCGCTCAGGGAAGCTCCCATCAGGGAAGGACTGCCAGCGGACCTCCCACAGCTCCGAGCCCGCCGCCACATCCCACTTGTGCAGCACGGAGCCGGTGTAGTGCCAGACCTTATAACCGTTACTGACCCGCAGCCTCGGAGAACACGTCGCCGTGACAACGTGCTCACCATCAGGACACCAGGCGAAATGTGTGGTGTCTGCAGCCTGAGGTTTGGACACCTGGAGGACAGAACAAACAGCTCATCATCACACATGGTCCAGTTCAGACCTGCAGGTTTACAACATTTAATAAAAGTTAACTTTGACTTTAAATCTGGGCCAGACTCTCAGAAACAGTCGTATCAGCAGAAAGGAAGTATTTCATCTCTTCATGATCGGACCAAGATGACACCTGGAGGTTCTGAGAGGAGCTCTGGTGCTTCTTATTTATATAATAATGATATAAATATATTTTATTCCATAATGTTTCAGACGACAGAACCGTCTGTAGTTTGTGTTCTGGTCTTTGTGTTGCTGCTGTTCTTCTTCACCTGTTTGTATTTCTTCACGTCCCAGACCTCCATCTGACCCCGCAGGTTCCCGAAGCCAGCCAGGACCAGGATGTGACCCTGAGGACTGGAACAGGGAGGAGGACACAGTCAGGATCTCCGTCCAACAGTTTCTGATTCACTGTGACCCAGTTATCTCCCAGAACCTGGTACCATGTGAGCAGAGTCAGGTGCGTCTCACCTGTAGTAGGCAGCGTTTCGTGGTCCAGTTCCGAAGTCGAAAACAGCGTCACACTTGAGGTTGAAGACGGTGGCTTTGGCCGGCATGAAGCCGTACACCACACAGAACTCTGTAGAGTTCGGACTCCACACCACGTCGTAGATCGGACCGTTCTTGGCTGTTCAGAACACGGAGAGACGTTTATTCAAACACTGTGTCCTGATTCTTCTCTACTCTCCTCTGATCCTCTGAGGACCTGCTCGTTTCCAAACACTGAGAAAAAGTTCCAGAGCTTTTCTTTTAAATTATAAGTGAATGAGTCATTAACTGGACCGGAACCGCACATGTGGATTCTTGTGTCTTTTTACTCTTTTTATTCGCTTCTGACTGAGGTAAAGTACCGAGTCTCACACAGCAGTAGTATTAATACACAGTAGAAGTACTGACGCAGTTGGACCACAGCCGTCTCTCCGTTCACAGCGAGGTAATGCAGCGTCTGCTCTCCGTAATATGAAGCTCCGGTTTTGTCCACTTCAGTACTCGCTGTGACCAGAACTGCAGAGGCTGAGAGACACATGGGTTAAAGACACCACACAGCCTGGGACATTTTGATATTCCAGGACCTTCCAGGACCTCAGAAGTCACTCACCCTTCCTGTTCCACTGCATGCTGACTCTGTCGGCCTTGAAGAAGCTCTTGTTGGCGAGAGCAGCCGTGGGTCCTCCCAGAACCGGGTACTGATACAGACGCACGAATGACGGAGCTCCTTTACTGCCCGGGACATAGACCGCCACCTGGAGGGGACAAACAGTACAGACTGGGACCTGGACCAGGACCAGGACCAGGGCCAGATCTAGGCTGATGGGTCCTCACCTTACTGGGCTGAGCTCCAGGTGACAACTCAAAGTCTGAAACCTTCTGCATGTGGAGCTTGTTGGCAATCGTGTCTGAAAGACAACCAGTCAGAAACCGGTCAGAAAAATGGGACAGAACCGGTCAGATAAATGGGACAGAACCGGTCAGATAAGCGGGTCTCTCACTGAAGTCGTTGTTCTCGTAGAAGTGCAGCTCGTTGTTGACGCTCCTCACACAGATCTTCTCATCTTCAGACCAGCTGGGACACCTGCAGCCAATCAGAGAGCCAATCACAGACAGCCAATCACAGAGAGCACAGAATTAATCAGAGTAAAGCGGTCTCTCTCTGACCCGTCTGTCTCTCTCTGACCCGTCTGTCTCTCTCTCTCTGACCCGTCTGTCTCACTCTGACCCGTCTGTCTCTCTCTCTCTCTGACCCGTCTGTCTCTCTCTCTGACCCGTCTGTCTCTCTCTCTGACCCGTCTGTCTCTCTCTCTGACCCGTCTGTCTCTCTCTCTCTCTGACCCGTCTGTCTCTCTCTCTGACCCGTCTGTCTCTCTCTGACCCGTCTGTCTCTCTCTCTGACCTGTCTGTCTCTCTCTCTGACCCATCTGTCTCTCTCTGACCCGTCTGTCTCTCTCTCTGACCCGTCTGTCTCTCTCTGATGCGTCTGTCTCTCTCTGACCAGTCTGTCTCTCTTACCTGCCTGTCTCTCTCTCTCTCTAACCTGCCTGTCTCACTCACCAGGCGTCGAGCTTCTTCTGGTACAGAGCTTTGATCAGCTGTCCGCTCTGCAGGTCCCACAGCTGGAGGTTTGGGTCAGCCTGAGGACTGTTCTGAGTCTCTGACACACACACGCACACACAGACACACACACACACACACACACACACACACAGACACAGACACAGACACAGACACACACACAGACACACACACACACACACACACACACACACACACACACAGACACAGACACAGACACAGACACAGACACACACACAGACACAGACACAGACACAGACACACACACACACACACACAGACACACACAGACACACACACAGACACACAGACACACACACACACACACACACACACAGACACACACACACAGACACACACACAGACACAGACACACACACACACACACACACACACAGACACACACACACACACAGACACACACACACACACACAGACACACACACACAGACACACAGACACACACACACACACACACACAGACACACACAGACACACACACACAGACACACACACAGACACAGACACACACACACACACACACACACACAGACACACACACACACACAGACACACACACACACACACAGACACACACACACAGACACAGACACACACACACACACACAGACACAGACACACACACACACACACAGACACACACACAGGTTATAGTTGGTCTCTACAGGCAGGTTTTTGTTGACTTGTTTCATTGTTAAAGTTCATCATGTTGTTGAGTTGGACCGTCTCTCTGATCCATGACCCTGTTCTACTGCACACAACATGTGCTCCACCAGGTCACACAGGTAACAGGTCACACAGGCAACAGGTCACACAGGTCACACAGGTAACAGGTCACACAGGTAACAGGTCACACAGGTAACAGGTCACACAGGCAACAGGTCACACAGGTAACAGGTCACACAGGTCACACAGGTAACAGGTCACACAGGTAACAGGTCACACAGGTAACAGGTCACACAGGTAACAGGTCACACAGGCAACAGGTCACACAGGTAACAGGTCACACAGGTCACACAGGTAACAGGTCACACAGGTAACAGGTCACACAGGCAACAGGTCACACAGGTCTCACAGGCAACAGGTCACACAGGCAACAGGTCACACAGGTCACACAGGTCTCACAGGTAACAGGTCACACAGGCAACAGGTCACACAGGTCTCACAGGCAACAGGTCACACAGGTCACACAGGTCTCACGGATCTCACAGGCAACAGGTCACACAGGTCACACAGGTCTCACAGGCAACAGGTCTCACAGGCAACAGGTCACACAGGCAACAGGTCTCACAGGCAACAGGTCACACAGGTCTCACAGGCAACAGGTCACACAGGCAACAGGTCACACAGGTCACACAGGTCTCACAGATCTCACAGGCAACAGGTCACACAGGTCACACAGGTCACACAGGTAACAGGTCACACAGGTAACAGGTCACACAGGTAACAGGTCACACAGGTAACAGGTCACACAGGCAACAGGTCACACAGGTAACAGGTCACACAGGTCACACAGGTAACAGGTCACACAGGTAACAGGTCACACAGGCAACAGGTCACACAGGTCTCACAGGCAACAGGTCACACAGGCAACAGGTCACACAGGTCACACAGGTCTCACAGGTAACAGGTCACACAGGCAACAGGTCACACAGGTCTCACAGGCAACAGGTCACACAGGTCACACAGGTCTCACGGATCTCACAGGCAACAGGTCACACAGGTCACACAGGTCTCACAGGCAACAGGTCTCACAGGCAACAGGTCACACAGGCAACAGGTCTCACAGGCAACAGGTCACACAGGTCTCACAGGCAACAGGTCACACAGGCAACAGGTCACACAGGTCACACAGGTCTCACAGATCTCACAGGCAACAGGTCACACAGGTCACACAGGTCTCACAGGCAACAGGTCTCACAGGCAACAGGTCACACAGGCAACAGGTCACACAGGTCACACAGGTCACACAGGCAACAGGTCACACAGGTCACACAGGTCTCACAGATCTCACAGGTATCACAGGTCACACAGGCAACAGGTCACACAGGCAACAGGTCACACAGGTATCACAGGTCTCACAGATCTCACAGGTATCACAGGTCACACAGGCAACAGGTCACACAGGCAACAGGTCTCACAGGTCACACAGGTATCACAGGTCACACAGGTCACACAGGTGGAACACAGAGCATCTGGTCTGACACGATGATGATGTCATCAGGTGTCTTACTGCTGTACGGCTGCCAGGTGACCACGACTGTGTTGAGAGGAGAGAAGTCCAACAGAGACGTCTTCGGGAGGTCAAAGGTCGACACCACCGAGCCGTCTAAGGACTTCACCACCGAGACACTGGCAGACAGACGGGTCAGAGAGAGAGAGAGAGAGAGAGACAGGTCAGAGAGAGAGAGAGACAGACAGACAGGTCAGAGAGAGAGAGAGAGACAGACAGGTCAGAGAGACAGACAGGTCAGAGAGAGAGAGAGACAGACAGACAGGTCAGAGAGAGAGAGAGAGAGAGAGAGACAGACAGGTCAGAGAGAGAAAGAGACAGACAGACAGGTCAGAGAGAGAGAGGGAGAGAGACAGACAGGTCAGAGAGAGAGAGAGAGAGAGAGAGAGAGACAGACAGGTCAGAGAGACAGACAGGTCAGAGAGAGAGAGAGACAGACAGACAGGTCAGAGAGAGAAAGAGACAGACAGACAGGTCAGAGAGAGAGAGGGAGAGAGACAGACAGGTCAGAGAGAGAGAGAGAGAGAGAGAGACAGACAGGTCAGAGAGACAGATAGGTCAGAGAGAGAGAGAGAGAGAGACAGACAGGTCAGAGAGACAGACAGGTCAGAGAGAGAGAGACAGACAGGTCAGAGAGAGAAAGAGACAGACAGACAGGTCAGAGAGAGAGAGACAGACAGGTCAGGGAGAGAAAGAGACCGACAGACAGGTCAGAGAGAGAGAGACAGACAGACAGGTCAGAGAGACAGACAGGTCAGAGAGAGAAAGAGACAGACAGACAGGTCAGAGAGAGAAAGAGACAGACAGGTCAGAGAGACAGACAGGTCAGACAGTTCTGAAATGTTTTCCAGGTTAAAAAGAGATTTTGTCAGTAAGTAAATAATCGTCTTTGTAGCCTTGTTTAACGATATGTTAACGATATGTTAATGATATGTTAATAATATGTTGAAAATGGCTCGTTCTCTTTATGTAAACACGTTGAGTTACAGGTAACCATGGTGATGATCATTATTATAGATTAGTGATCAGGATGATTACTTGTGTCCGTTGCACCAGCCGAACAGCGTCCCATCTCTGCTGAAGGTGACACACCTGCTGGGCCGAGAGTCCCTGACAGACAGACAGACAGACAGACACACACACACACACACACACACACACACACACACAGCTGGTCATGTGTCTGTTGATCATGTAGCACACAGACAGGTGACAGGATGAGGAGTTCGTACCTCTGGAAGGTGGAGTGCTGCTCACATGTTGGAGGTCCGGTGAGCAGCGAGGTTCCATCTGAAGCTCGAACTGACAGTCAACAACAGAAGAAGACAAATAATCAATAAATACTAATAACATTTAGTTCATATTTTAATTTTTCATAACAATATTACCAGTTGATTTTGTGTCACAGAGCATCAATAAGTAGTTATTTAATATTTATAATCATTTCGGTTCGGTCCCTTCTGTAAAGTCCTGTTCAGGTTTTTGTTGTTTCAGTTAATATTAGCAAAATCTGGATTTAAGTCAAACGAATAAAAAATAGTCCCATTTAAAACTGAGTCTGACTTATTATCTACTCTGAGACGATTATCACGGTCACTCACAGTTGAGTTTAGGTCTTTGACTTGAATGATGTGACAAATTCCATAAGAAAATCTACTAATTTTATGTTTCCATGTCTACCGACTGATCGGCCTGTCACAATAAATGATACCGAGGACAGTCCTACTACCAACTAATATACCTGTTTAATTCGGTGTACATATAACCTCTCAAACAGCCAAAACTTCGGTGGTTTTAGCTGTTCATATCCAGCTCATCGCTTATTTCCACCATCCTGAGATATACAGAGAGCGAACGGCGTGATCAGGATTTAGAAGATGATTTGTCTTAAAGGATTATTACTTGTGGATGTTATCTATGCCGAACAAATCCAAAGACTCCATTAATTTCAACTAAGTCTGTAACTTACTTTTAGAACGTAGGTTTATTTGCTATCTTCTAATCAACAAATAAATTAAGAATTTTAAACTGAGTTTGGTGGACCATTAATTCTGAGTAACAGAGCGGCAGGTGATGAGAGTCGCTGTCGTTTGAGTCCGTGATATTTGACTTTCAGTCAGTAGTCGCTGTTCTTCGGTAGCATTTCTCTGTAAATATGTTAAAAAGTCAACAACAAAGTTTAAGACAAGTGAAATTACCCACCTGCTAACAGCGGGATGGGGGGCGCCATGTTTACGTGTGCCGGAAGAAGAAAAGCTGTCTGCCGGAAATGCGTCACGGCTGCAGGAGGCGGGACGTTCAGTGCCACATCAGCATACAATCGACTGTTTTCTTCAACACGTATTTTTAAAACAAAGTTAAAGTTTAAAATTTATGTTTCTGAGCTGAACTGTGAAGTTTGAATTAAAATAAAAGGCTTTATTTCAATAAGTAAGAAAAATATCGTTTAGTTAAAGTTTAAATTTGGGGTCGATTTCAACAACTGCGTCGAGCTGTCGACGAGCGGCTGGCGGTGACGTAGCTTCCGTTTTCAAAGTAAAAGCGCGGTTTGGTTTTAACGATTAAAGAATTAGTATTGTTAGTATTGTTGCAACAAATCCCATAAAGAAAGACTGTTAGCATGTATTTTAAGCGTTGAAGGAAAATGTTTAACTTAATTGGGACGAGATTTATGAAAAATACATTTGTTGATTCACACATTAAAATCATAACATTTAGCCAACAATTACATGTATCTCTGAGCCTTTACATTAAAAAAGTATTTAACTGACAGCAGTTAACTGTGTGTATATACAGTATCTGTAATAACATATTCTTACATTAAAGTTCATTTACTACCTATTTTAGAAGGTTTCTACCTTTTCCCATTGAAGGAAATTCACGTTTAATGTGTCAAAGAATCTGCTAATTATCTTCCTACCAAAATTCGCAATTAAATTACAACTGTAGAAGAGAAAAGTGAGTGATTCTTGTTCTTTCTTTAACATCTGACATCAATATTCAGTAAGTGTGACTTCATAAAAATCCACAGCTGTTAATTTTGTTTTTTCAATCAATCATTATTATTATTATTATTATTATTATTATTATTATTATTATTATTAATGATAATAGTAATAATAACTAAAACACAAGCAACACAAAGAAAACAATAAATATAACCTCACTATCACCCAAACAAAATATTTAAACATTTCACAAGTTAAAAATACAACTGATTCAAACAGACACAGAAATCCAATGAAGTGAAACAGAGACGTTATTTGATGGTTTCACATACATTAACAAGACCGTCTGATTGTATCATCAGTGTTTAAACAAGAGCTCTGTGAATTTAATTTTGAAAGTGCGTACAGGAAGTTTTATTTTGACGCGCAGTAACTTGACGCGGGAGTCAGCAGTTCCGGTGTAGTGAGGGGGCGGGGCTTCAGCTTTTTGAGTACGTAGACAACAGAGAGCAGCTCCCAGTCAGCAGAGCCCGAGAGGACACGACGACCAGCGTCCACAGACACACACCAACAACTAACGACCAAAACTCACACAACAACCACAAGAAGACAAGATGGTGGCCAAACAGAGGATCCGCATGGCGAACGAGAAACACAGCAAGAACATCACTCAGCGAGGAAACGTGGCCAAGTCAACGGTGAGTTTAACAACCGCTCCTGTCCTGAGACAGACCGACTTAGACCCGAGACTAACTCATCTAAACCCGAGACTAACTCATCTAAACCCGAGACTAACTCATCTAAACCCGAGACTAACTCATCTAAACCTGAGACTAACTC
The DNA here is from genome assembly GCF_040436345.1 of Pagrus major. Classification (NCBI taxonomy): domain Eukaryota; kingdom Metazoa; phylum Chordata; class Actinopteri; order Spariformes; family Sparidae; genus Pagrus; species Pagrus major. The sequence goes on along the minus strand of NC_133216.1, from coordinate 598,408 downwards.
ATCTAAACCTGAGACTAACTCATCTAAACCTGAGACTAACTCATCTAAACCTGAGACTAACTCATCTAAACCTGAGACTAACACTCTGAGAGCAGCTGGGTCAATGATCCAGGTTACTTCTGTGAGTCAGACCCAGTCAGACCCAGTCTACACGGTCTACACGGTGCTGACCTGGAATCAGGAAGTGATCTTTAAATAAGTTCATTAAAACTGTTTGAACTGAAGCTTCGACTTCATCAATAATCATCAATATCAATCACTTCTGACCGATTGATCGGCTGTCGTCAATGATCAGAGTAATGGCCGACACAGTGAACATATGGATCAATACAGGGCTGATAATGATGATGAGTGTTGATTAGTTTTACATTGAACTGATCAATATGGATCCAGAATCATCAGAGAACAGTGACAAGTTTCATCTTTACGTGTTTTCTCAGAGAATTCAGTTTTATTGTGATCAATCAGTTTCAGCTCCGGATCGATCAGATCGATCAGTTTCAGCTCCGGATCGATCAGATCGATCAGTTTCAGCGCCGGATCGATCAGACCGATTTAATTAGATTTAAATAATCATTAACTGTCCGTCATCACACATGAATCAACTGTTGATTCAGATAAAACCAACATTTAATATTCTGCACGTTTACATTAAATCAATAAAGTCTGATTATTGATTATTAAATATCATCAATATCAATCATTTTCTGTGTTTTCAGAGAAATCCCACTGAAGATAAAGGAGTCGGCCCCTGGCTGCTCGCACTCTTCATCTTCGTCGTCTGTGGATCAGGTCAGTCCTCCTCCTCCTCCTCCTCCTCCTCCTCTTCTTCTTCTTCTTCCCCTCCTCCTCCTCCTCCTCCTCCTCCTCCTCCTCCTCCTCCTCCTCTTCTTCTTCTTCCCCTGCTCCTCCTCCTCCTCCTCCTCCTCCTCCTCCTCTTCTTCTTCTTCCCCTGCTCCTCCTCTTCTTCTTCTTCTTCCCCTGCTCCTCCTCCTCCTCCTCCTCCTCCTCCTCTTCTTCTTCTTCCCCTGCTCCTCCTCCTCCTCCTCCTCCTCCTCCTCTTCTTCTTCTTCTTCTCCTTCCCCTGCTCCTCCTGCTCCTCCTCCTCCTCCTCCTCCTCTTCTTCTTCTTCCCCTGCTCCTCCTGCTCCTCCTCCTCTTCTTCTTCTTCTTCTTCCCCTGCTCCTCCTCCTCTTCTTCTTCTTCTTCTTCTTCTTCCCCTCCTCCTCCTCTTCTTCTCCTTCCCCTGCTCCTCCTCCTCCTCCTCCTCTTCTTCTCCTTCCCCTGCTCCTCCTCCTTTTAATTTGCTTATTATTTTGTTTTGTGTTTCTTAGATAATTAACATTAAACATTAATCTCTTATATTTATCTGATTTTATTCTTTTGTGAAAGACTTAATTATTATTATTATTATTATCATTGTTATTATTATTGTTGTTGTTGTTGTTGTTGTTATTATTATTATATAAATGATATCACAAGTAAACTTTTGATCATTTAATGTCTGTGGACTCAAAAGTTTTGTTGTGAGAAGCTGAAACATGTTTTTAGATATTTTTGGATAAATCATTAAAGGTCACCTGTGGTGATGGTGGCTCCGCCCCCTGCTGACATCAGAGGAGAGGGCGGGGCTTGTCGACCCGTGTCGATGTCACTCTGCTCTGTACGTGTCACTTTGACAGAAACACACATGAACACACACACACCCGCTGTGTCTCAGGTGTGTGTGTGTGTTTGAGCGTGCTCAGACGTGACAAAGATCATTGAGAGAACAGAGCGCTCACTCTGATCAAACATCAAAGTCCAGCTGAGCTCTGCTGAGACGATAACAAACCTTCAGATAACTGACGAGTTCAGTCTGACTGTCCACACGAGGCTAACATTAGCATGCTAACAGCTGCTCCATGCAACAGCTCAGTCACATCGAGGCTAACATTAGCATGCTAACAGCTGCTCCATGCAACAGCTCAGTCACATCGAGGCTAACATTAGCATGCTAACAGCTGCTCCATGCAACAGCTCAGTCACATCGAGGCTAACATTAGCATGCTAACAGCCGCTCCATGCAACAGCTCAGTCACATGGAGGCTAACATTAGCATGCTAACAGCTGCTCCATGCAAGAGTTCAGTCACATCGAGGCTAACATTAGCATGCTAACAGCTGCTCCATGCAAGAGTTCAGTCACCTGTGCAGTAAAAATAAAACCTCATTAAAACAGAACAAAAATAAAACTGAGCACATTTCATATACAGCAGTGTAGTTCAGTCAACACCACAGAAGAAGAAAACAAGCAAGAAGATGAGAAAATAGATATTTAGAGATAAATAATAATAATCCTGTTGTTGTTGTTGTTGTTGTTTCTGCAGCCATCTTCCAGATCATCCAGAGCATCAGGATGGGCATGTAGAGTGATGTCACCAGCAGGGGGCAGGGCTACAGTCACGAGCTGCTGAAGATGGCGAAGGCGAGGACAGAGCACCAACGTCAGCTGACCGTCATGGCCCCGCCCCCCCCCCCAACTGACCAAACGGAAACATTCCTGAACTCTGAAAACAAACAAACAAACAAACACCAGCCCACACACACACACAGCATTACTGTGTTATCGTGTTGATTTATCGTGTCGCTGACCTTCTCACAGTCTGTCAACAAGCCATACGTGTGCCTATCTCTGTTTACCTGAGCTCTGGCCCCGCCCCCTCTGATACACCTTATCAGTGAGGGGGTCAGAGTCCGACCTGCTCCTCTGAACTCCAGTGTTCCATCCATCTGCTCACAGATGGAGTCTTCTTCACATTCCAGATGTGTCTGTCTTCCTCCTCCTGCTCCTCCTCCTGCTCCTCCTCCTGCTCCTCCTCCTCCTCAGTGGAAATGATGATGAAGGTCTTTTGAATCAGAAGGTCAGGAGGTCTGACAGGTGTGTGTCTGCACCGTGTGCAGCCTCACCTGAACACTCACGCTCTCTGAATAAAGTTTAATTTTCAAGATGGACGATGTGTTTGTTTTATGTCTCAACATTAAAGCTGGTGCTGACTCGTTGGTCTGGACCGATCCGGTCTTTGACAGTCTTGGACTGGTGTTGTGGTGTTGGTGCAGTGCTTATTTGGTCCACAGGGTGGTGCTGTTTGTCACAGACTGTAAACTGGTTGAGTCAGTCTGTGCACCAAACTCCATTCAATAATCAGACAGTTTAATGTTGCTTTGTTCAGTGTGTGTGTGTGTGTGTGTGTGTTCAGTGTGTGTGTGTGTTCAGTGTGTGTGTTCAGTGTGTGTGTTCAGTATGTGTGTTCAGTGTGTGTGTGTGTGTTCAGTGTGTGTGTGTGTGTTCAGTATGTGTGTTCAGTGTGTGTGTGTGTGTTCAGTGTGTGTGTGTGTGTGTGTTCAGTGTGTGTGTTCAGTGTGTGTGTGTGTGTGTTCAGTGTGTGTGTTTCACAGCAGCTGTTGCTCAGATGAAAGTAATGAGCTCTGAGTCAAACAGGATGAACAACACAAACATACAGCGGCTGTAGATTCAGGAGATCATAGAAGAAGAAACATCTGCACAGAACAGCTGTGTGACATCATGAGCTGATCACCAGAGAACTCAAACATCATGTTCATGTAAACATTTAGTTACTTTAAAAAAGTTAAAGTAAACGTACTTAATTTGCATTAAAGGGATAGTTCGGATTTTTTGACATGAAGTTGTATGACATCCTCACCATCAGTGTCGTGCATCAGCAGTGACTTCCCCCCACTGCGTCCTGTGAGCCGAGGTCTGTCCCGCTGTTGTTGCTGAAGAAAGCAGTTACGGCTAGTTTGCGGGGCTACGAAGATAAAGCGTTTTGCTTCAAAAAACAATATCCATTCAAAAGAGTAAAACATTTGCATCACAAAATCGTTTACGACAAAAAAGTCAGACCTCACGATCACCTGGCACTATTTCCCCTCCCTTCGTATCACTGCGCGCTTCCGCCTGTTGACACACCGCACTGCTCCGTCAGCTGTTTCACGGTGTCAACTATCCCTTTAACTGGAGAAACATCAGAAGAGCTCTGCTGATCAATACTCATGATGACATCACTGCAGCCTGTTTACTGATCTGATCATCAGTCACAAACCAACAAACGCCTTCTGTAGAACCTGACTGGACTCAACCGGACCAGACAGAATCATTAAATTTTTAAGAACTATTCAAAAGTACAAGTACACGAAAAACTACTTTGTCGGTCCGTGCATGAAGTATAATGAATCTCCATTGTTTACGTTGTATAATGAAACATCCCATTTTTGGGGGTATTTCCTATTTCATTGTCGTAAGACGCGTAACGCAGCTTGTTCCTTTATCCAACTTGTACAATGAACATTGAAAAAGGAAGTTGAGTGTCGGAAACAGCCTTCAAAGTAAAAGTTGGGCGTTTTGAAGCGGTTACACCGCGCCTTTCCGAAACCCCACTGTTCCGAAAATAGACTTCCATTCTTCGTAATGGCGGGGTTTCCCATTTTTTCTAAAGACCCCGCTGTTCCAAAAAGGCTACTGGGGAACCCCTGACCCTGACCCTGACCCTGACCCTGACCCTAACCCTGACCCTGACCCTGACCCTAACCCTGACCCTAACCCTGACCCTGACCCTGACCCTGACCCTAACCCTGACCCTGACCCTGACCCTAACCCTGACCCTGACCCTGACCCTGACCCTAACCCTGACCCTGACCCTGTCCCTAATCCTGACCCTGTCCCTGACCCTGACCCTGTCCCTGACCCTGACCCTGTCCCTAATCCTGACCCTGACCCTGTCCCTGACCCTGACCCTGTCCCTGACCCTGTCCCTAATCCTGACCCTGACCCTGACCCTAATCCTGACCCTGTCCCTAATCCTGACCCTGACCCTGACCCTGACCCTGACCCTGTCCCTAATCCTGACCCTGTCCCTAATCCTGACCCTAATCCTGACCCTGTCCCTAATCCTGACCCTGTCCCTGACCCTGACCCTGTCCCTGACCCTGACCCTGACCCTGTCCCTGACCCTGTCCCTAATCCTGACCCTGACCCTGACCCTGTCCCTGACCCTGACCCTGTCCCTAATCCTGACCCTGACCCTGTCCCTAATCCTGACCCTGAGCCTGACCCTGTCCCTGACCCTGACCCTGTCCCTGACCCTGACCCTGTCCCTAATCCTGACCCTGACCCTGTCCCTGACCCTGACCCTGACCCTGACCCTAACCCTGACCCTGACCCTGACCCTGACCCTAACCCTGACCCTGACCCTGTCCCTAATCCTGACCCTGTCCCTGACCCTGACCCTGTCCCTGACCCTGACCCTGTCCCTAATCCTGACCCTGACCCTGTCCCTGACCCTGACCCTGTCCCTGACCCTGTCCCTAATCCTGACCCTGACCCTGACCCTAATCCTGACCCTGTCCCTAATCCTGACCCTGACCCTGACCCTGACCCTGTCCCTAATCCTGACCCTGTCCCTAATCCTGACCCTAATCCTGACCCTGTCCCTAATCCTGACCCTGTCCCTGACCCTGACCCTGTCCCTGACCCTGACCCTGACCCTGTCCCTGACCCTGTCCCTAATCCTGACCCTGACCCTGACCCTGTCCCTGACCCTGACCCTGTCCCTAATCCTGACCCTGACCCTGTCCCTAATCCTGACCCTGAGCCTGACCCTGTCCCTGACCCTGACCCTGTCCCTGACCCTGACCCTGTCCCTAATCCTGACCCTGACCCTGTCCCTGACCCTGACCCTGACCCTGTCCCTGACCCTGTCCCTAATCCTGACCCTGACCCTGACCCTGACCCTGACCCTGTCCCTGACCCTGACCCTGACCCTGTCCCTAATCCTGACCCTGACCCTGTCCCTGACCCTGACCCTGTCCCTAATCCTGACCCTGACCCTAATCCTGACCCTGTCCCTAATCCTGACCCTGACCCTGACCCTGACCCTGTCCCTAATCCTGACCCTGTCCCTAATCCTGACCTAATCCTGACCCTGTCCCTAATCCTGACCCTGTCCCTGACCCTGACCCTGTCCCTGACCCTGACCCTGACCCTGTCCCTGACCCTGTCCCTAATCCTGACCCTGACCCTGACCCTGTCCCTGACCCTGACCCTGTCCCTAATCCTGACCCTGACCCTGTCCCTAATCCTGACCCTGAGCCTGACCCTGTCCCTGACCCTGACCCTGTCCCTGACCCTGACCCTGTCCCTAATCCTGACCCTGACCCTGTCCCTGACCCTGACCCTGACCCTGACCCTAACCCTGACCCTGACCCTGACCCTGACCCTAACCCTGACCCTGACCCTGTCCCTAATCCTGACCCTGTCCCTGACCCTGACCCTGTCCCTGACCCTGACCCTGTCCCTAATCCTGACCCTGACCCTGTCCCTGACCCTGACCCTGTCCCTGACCCTGTCCCTAATCCTGACCCTGACCCTGACCCTAATCCTGACCCTGTCCCTAATCCTGACCCTGACCCTGACCCTGACCCTGACCCTGTCCCTAATCCTGACCCTGTCCCTAATCCTGACCCTAATCCTGACCCTGTCCCTAATCCTGACCCTGTCCCTGACCCTGACCCTGTCCCTGACCCTGACCCTGACCCTGTCCCTGACCCTGTCCCTAATCCTGACCCTGACCCTGACCCTGTCCCTGACCCTGACCCTGTCCCTAATCCTGACCCTGACCCTGTCCCTAATCCTGACCCTGAGCCTGACCCTGTCCCTGACCCTGACCCTGTCCCTGACCCTGACCCTGTCCCTAATCCTGACCCTGACCCTGTCCCTGACCCTGACCCTGACCCTGTCCCTGACCCTGTCCCTAATCCTGACCCTGACCCTGACCCTGACCCTGACCCTGTCCCTGACCCTGACCCTGACCCTGTCCCTAATCCTGACCCTGACCCTGTCCCTGACCCTGACCCTGTCCCTAATCCTGACCCTGACCCTAATCCTGACCCTGTCCCTAATCCTGACCCTGACCCTGACCCTGACCCTGTCCCTAATCCTGACCCTGTCCCTAATCCTGACCCTAATCCTGACCCTGTCCCTAATCCTGACCCTGTCCCTGACCCTGACCCTGACCCTGTCCCTAATCCTGACCCTGACCCTGACCCTAATCCTGACCCTGACCCTGACCCTGTCCCTGTCCCTAACCCTAACCCTAACCCTAACCCCTATTGGGAAGTAATTGGAACTTGAAAGTCGGACTCGGAACAGCGGGGTTTGGGAGTGGAGGTGTTTCGGAGTGGAAGGCCGTCCCCTTTGAAGCGTGTTGGCCGCAGCTGTCAGTTTAAGGAGAGCGAAATGAAATAATTACAACCTAACAACAAATAGCCTGAATAATTTAGATAATTTGTAACTGTTATACAGTGATATTTCCGCCACTTTCCCACAACTGAGGTCCCCAACACCGGGATTTTCAAAGTAAACACACCGTGTTTGAGACGGAGACTGAGCCGCTGGACTGCAGTCGTCATGAAGTAAGTCAAACTTTTTTTTGTTCACCTTGTCCACCAAACGTCTCCAACCAAACACTGTTTACATCTGTTGACCTGCCAGGAACGTAGTGAGCTGTTAGCTTCAGAACATAGCCAATGCTAACAATGCTATTTTGTTTGCAGGTAAAGTTGCTAGCTGTTGTAGCTAAACAGCTGTTGTAAAGTTATGCTAACGTCACTCTTTGTTATTATCAGCTGTTTTGCACGTCATTTTAATATTTGTCCATCTAAGTCTGTGAAATGCCACAGTTATGCTGGAAGTGAGTTAACTGGACCCTGCCCAGTCATAGAAGTGAGGCTGAGGGGTGTTTTGATATTAATTTTGATGTATTAAACTGTAGTGTGGTCTGTGTTCACAAATGTTACCAGCAGGGTTTGTGCATGCAGACAGACTGCAAAGTAAAGAAATATTCTAAATAATATAATTAAAGTCATGTATCCCTAAAATTAGTGAGAAAAAACTAAAGCTACAATTAATACACTGTTCATCTGTGGATGTACAGTTGACACCATCAAATTAAAGAGGAAAGATGAACCTCGGCCATATATTTTCTTTATGCAGTCTGTATGTAAGACATCTGTTTTTAAACCTAACAAAATATGAGCTTTTATTGCAGAGTTTCCAGAGGGCCAGAGTGGAGAGCTTATGAGACCCTTGGAGAGGCAGATGTCTGAAACCTGCCACCATAACCCCTGTACCCAGAACCTCGGCCATCACAAGCCGGAATGATTACCCTCACGTCTGTGATTATGAAAAGCAGTTACTGCTGTGGTTGGTTTAAGACTCACCTTCAAGCAGGTGGCCCAGGTGTGGTGAGATGTAAATCCCTGCTGTGCCGAGTCAAACTGAGTAGAACCGGACCAGCAGGTGTGATGGAAGAACAGCATGTTGTTTGTTCTGCTGTTGCAGCAGCTCCGTTTGTCCACAAGGTGGAGCTGTTTGAATAGAAACTGAGTAGAGACCGTCATGCCTGAGTCTGCCTGAACTGAGTCTGCCTGTAAACCAAACTCCATTCAAAAATCAGTCAGTTTAGCGTTGCGCAGTTTACAGCAGGGTTCACTTTATGATGAGAATAACTGACTCCACGACTGTTAAAGAACTTCAGTGGACACGGAACCAACACCACCTTCACCTGATGACACCACCTTCATCTGACACCACCTTCACCTGATGACACCACCTTCATCTGACACCACCTTCATCTGACGACACCATCACCTGACACCACCTTCATCTGACGACACCATCACCTGACACCACCTTCATCTAACGACACCATCAACTGACAACACCACCTTCATCTGACACCACCATCACCTGACACCACCTTCACCTGACACCACCATCACCTGACACCACCTTCACCTGACGACACCACCTTCATCTGACACCACCTTCATCTGACGACACCATCACCTGACACCACCACCTTCACCTGATGACACCATCTTCATCTGACACCACCTTCATCTGACGACACCACCTTCATCTGATGACACCACCTTCACCTGACGACACCATCACCTGACACCACCTTCGCCTGATGACACTTTACAGGCTGTACAGTGAACGACATCCTCTGTCCTCAGACCCTCGATTCGAGTGAGGAAAAACTTGTCATCTTGATGGAAAAAAGACCTTTTAACAGGGGAAAAAAAGACGATGGAAGAAACCTCAGGAGGAGCCACAGAGGAGGATCCCTCTTCCAGGACGGACAGTCATGCAATAGATGTCGCATGTACAGAAAGAACAGCAATCACAGTTTACAGGTTGCATTGACAGAAAATCTGATACAAATTATATATGTAAAGTATGTGGCTCCAGGAGACGACTGAGCAGGACAAGGCATCGCCAGGTGGTGCCCGAGCCACACGACCTCCTGTCCACCGTGGTGACCTGGAAGAGGCCACACAGGAAAATTAGTAATAAATAGAGAGATCAGAGTGAGGAGGCCTCAAATTTTACAGGAATACAGTCATAAGGAGATAGCGAAACAAGGAGAGGAATGATCCAACGGAGCCCGGGTGTGACAATCCAGATCCGACAGCATGTGGGGCTGTAGGAGCCAGGAGAGGTAGATGGTCCCAGGGGCCGAGGTCATCAGAAGGGAGCCTGAATGAAAAGAGAGGAGGAGGAGGAGGAGGAGGAAGCTATAGAGAGTGAAAGTGACACAGCTTGCAGCTTGTGGGAACAGAAAGCAAAACAAAGTTATAGAAATGCAATGTTAGTCAGAATAAGCAGATTATTACTCGTCGGCAGGACAATGTGGAGTCTAATACTATAGCTTACTCATTGAGACTGAGACCGACCCACCGAGGAAGCTAGCAGTCGATGTCAGGACTAATTAAAGGCTAAGTCAGTTTTGTTTTGAAGTGAGTTTTGAGTTTAGATTTAAAGGCGTCAGTAGAGCCAGATTGTCTAATATCAGCTGGGAGGTTATTCCAGAGGAAGAGGCCCGATAGGAGAAAGCCCTGCAGCCAGCTGACTTCTTCTTCACCCTGGGAACCATCAGGAGCCCTGAAGTCTGAGAGCGTAATGCACGAGTTGGAGTATACGGTATAATAAGATCTGACATGTACGACGGGGGAAGGCCGTGTACAGTTTTGTATGTCATCAGCAGCACCTTAAAGTCTGATCTTATATGTATTGGGAGCCAGTGCAGTGAGGCTAGGATTGGTGTAATATGGTCAAATTTTCGTGTGCATGTTCAGACTCTAGCTGCAGCATTTTGAACCATCTGAAGACTTTTAGTGCTTGCATGTGGAAGACCCGAAAATAAGGCATGGCAGTAATCCAGCCTAGACGAAACAAAGGCATGAATCAGGATCCCTGCGGCAGCCGTGGACAGGAAGGACCTAATTTTGGCTATGAAGCAGGTGGTAAAAAGCAATCTTGGTAATTTCTTTTATGTGCTGATCGAAAGAGAGGCTAGAGTCAAAAGTAACACCAAGATTCTTGACAGTTGAACTTTGAGAAATAACACAATTGTCGAGAGTTACTGTCACATCTCAGTTTTATCCGAATTTAGGAGCAGGAAGTATTCTGACATCCAGTTCTTCACTGCACACAGGCAGGTCTCCAATTTGGTGATTTGAGATTTATCATCAGCTTTGATGGGCACATACAGCTGAGTGTCGTCCGCATAGCAGTGGAAATGTTTTCTATAACTCCGAATAATTTGGCCGAGAGGTGAAATATATAAAGAGAAGAGCAAAGGGCCCAGAACAGAGCCCTGGGGAACTCCATACTTCACATCAGTAAATATTGATGTAGTACTATTATAAGAAACACATTGTGTTCTTTCGGACAGGTAAGATTTTAGCCAGGCTAGAGTCAGGCCAGAGATGCCAAATTGACTTTCAAGTCGGTCTAACAATATGCCGTGATCTATGGTGTCAAATGCAGCGCTGAGAACAGAAGCACTGAGGTAGAGTTTGAGTCTAAAGTAAGTAAGATGTCATTTACCACTTTAGTGAGGGCAGTTTCGGTGAAGTGAAGCTCTGAAAGCTGATTGAAAAGGTTTCAGGAGATTGTTATTAGTTGGGTCGCCTGAAAGTTGCTGGGACACAACTCTTCCTAAGATTTTGGAGAAGAAGGGAAGGTTGGATACTGGCCTATAATTATTTAGAGATCCTGGGTCAAGGTGTGGTTTCTTAAGTAGAGGCTTAACCACAGCAGACTTAAAACTAGCAGGGACAACACCGGTCATGAGCGATAAGTTAACAGTATTTAACATTGTAGGTCCCAGTGCTGGCCATAGATCCTTAAACAGTTTTGCCGGAAGGGGGTCCAGGATGCAGGTAGTTGGCTTTGAGGATGAGACAATTTTAGACAATATCTCAAGGGAGATATTTTCAAAATTGTTAAGAGCTGAGGCTAACTGAGAATTGGCAGAAGGCTGTTTTATAATCAACTTTGACGAGGAAGCCAGAGATGATGAATTAATTTTGGCTCTAATATCATCAATTTTATTGCAAAAGAAATCTAAGAAATCATTTGCATTAAAGGATGTACAGCTCACAGACTGTGGTTTCTGAGTAAGTTTAGCCACAGTGTTGAAGAGAAATCTAGGACTGTGTTTATTATTGTTTATTAGACCAGAGAAATATGCTGTTCTAGTAGCATTAAGAGCACGCGTCTAATTAAGTACACTATCACGCCATGCAAGATGAAAAACGACTAATTTAGATTTTCGCCATGCACGTTCCATTTTCCTGCAGGCCTGTTGGAGATCTCGGGTTTCATCAGTAAACCAGGGAGAAGATTTCTTTGGTCGTCTTGTCTTGGTAGAGACCGGCGCCACAGAATCGAGGAGAGAAACGATTACCGAGCTAACTTCATTGGTGAATTTTTCCACAGGCTTTGTCGCAATCGCAAAAGGGGCCAGGACCCCAGGCAATTTATCACTGAGCGTCGCTATGATTGCCGGGCTGATATGACGAGAGGTAGAAACATTTGTGTCATTGATACAGGGACAGGCTAATGACGCTTCACATGTAATAAGAGAGTGGTCTGACACAGCAGAGGAGACAGAAGCAACATTCAGGGCTGACACATCTAATCCATGGGAAAGGATCAAATCCAGAGTGTTACCACTGGAATGAGTAGGTTCATGAACGAGCTGAGTAAAGCTAGAAATATCGAGCAGACCCAAAAAAGCTTTACTTAGAGGGTCCGAAGGCTTATTAAGTGGATATTGAAATCCCCAATAATTAGGATCTTATCTGAACGAGTTACAAGATCTGCAATAAATTCACCAAATTCTTCTAGGAACTGGGAGTAAGGCCCTGGAGGTCTGTGGATCACCACCAGGTGAAAGCCTGTTCCCTGGACAAGGCCGTTACTACTTGATGGAGATGGTTTTAACACCAGAGCCTCAAAAGAAGTAAATTTAATTTCCTGGTTGGAGCTTAAACTGAAAATAGATTTGTAGATTAGAGCAACGCCTCCCCCCTGTTTAGAGGCCCGAGCAGCATGGGCATAGTTATAATCGGGAGGGGAGGCTTCATTTAATGGCAGGAAAGTATTAGGTTTCAGCCATGTTTCACATAAGCCAATCATGTCCAGCTTATGATCAGTAATCAAATCATTAATCAGTAAGGCTTTGGTTGACAGTGATCTAATATTAATAAAGCCAATATTAATTAACACCACCTTCATCTGACGACACCACCTTCACCTGACACCACCTTCATCTAAACTCATGAACACTCGTCTATAACGTGTTTTTCTTGTACGTGAGGAGAACTCATAGTTTCAGGATGAGAAACAGATGAAGGTTGAATCCTGATAAACTGTGATGTCGCTGTTATCTGGAGCTAATGAAGCAGGTTTGTTGTCTGCGTGGACGGAGACGGTTTGACCCACATCACTGAGGCAGACAGACGGAAAACAGCAGATGTGGGTCAGTGAGGGTTAAAACCAGACGAGTCTTTGTTCTCAGGCTTTTGTTTCCTTCTGTGTTCGTCTGGAAGAAAATCTGATAAACATCAGAGTTTAATACATCATGTCTGATAAACAGCTCAGTTTCCTGCTGTGATGATCTAAATTGTAAATCTTAGGCAGAAAATTGATCCTGTCATTTAAAAAAAAAAAAAAATCACTTATTGTTAATATAAATTATCATCATTATTTTATTCTTAGTTCAATAATTCATTATAGCTACTAAATGTTTGTTTATGTTCGTTTTGACACGTGATGTTTCTTTAAGAAATATTTGTTTCTAATTGAGTAAATGTAAATAAACAGTTATTATTTAATATGAATTGTTTACAACAGACGGACACATGTTCATAAGTACAGTTCAAACAGCTTCAGAAGATTTCCAGTTTTTATTTGTATGTAAACTGAAACTTAAAGACATCAGGATGAAAATACAGCAATGCATTGTGGGTGAAAAAAGTAAAATATTGGACAAGATGGTGGTTTTGTTCAAAGTTTCCAGACAGTCTGTGCACATGTTGAAAACATGGTTGTAGTTATAGAGCAGGTCTGTTCACTGACCTCCACCTCGCTAACATAAGGCTGCAGGATCGTCCAATCAGACTCTGAGCTGGAGAAGAAAACAGAATGAAATGATTAAACTTCTGATAATTCTCAGATGTGTCTGACCAACAGGTCACTGTGTTCACATGATGAAACGTCAGACACTCAGCTCAGACTGTTTTCTACATCGAACTCTGCTGATGAAATGAGACAAACGAAGGTCAGTTAGTCTCAGAATAAATCCTGCTCTCAGATTATAACATCATGTCACATAAATCAGTCCTCACATGTAAACAGAAGGTTACAGAGTCAATCACAGAACACCTACGACCAGATTCTGATCGGTCCGCTATAAGTCTGGATTTTTAAGAAGAAGTTTCTATTCCAAGATGGCTCCTCATTCAGTCCAATGAGAGCTGCTCAAGACGTCTGTGTTGTTGAGCAGTAGAGTCCTCTGACTTCCTCCGCTGACTTCCTGCTGGATCAACGGCATGGAAATATTTATTTTACATTTGTTAACTGTCATCAGTTCTGACGATACAGGACGTGATGCTCAGAAAATATTATTTATTGTTTTACAGTCGTCACATGACCTGCAGTACCAACGGTGTCCACACTCAGCTGACAGGCAGGAAAACAAACCAGTTAAAGGTGAAAGGTCACAGGAGAGGTTACATCATTGTCTTTGCTAATCATCTTTTTTGTTAATCTAATTACAGTCAGCTATAAGCAGGTAATATATCAGCTCTACAGGCTACAATAAACACAGCTGAGTAAACTCATTTTTCACCATTTGTGTTGTTTGTTCTGTTGGTGTATTAAACCAAAACATGTTGATGTTCATTTCATTTTGATACAGTTTGTTGTGAACAGAAATAAATCAATCAAAATGGCTTCCTGGATACATTGATTAACTCAATCACATATTATCAAGAGAAACTGTATTAATGTTGGACTCGTCGATTACAGATTACATACACACGACTTCATTCCTTCAGTAATATGAGTTCATGACATTCTGCAGCAATCTGATCAGGACGGTTACAACAACATCACGTCTGCAGATTACAGACACGTGATTTTCTACCAAGAAATTACAGCTACAAAACATCCTATTGTCTGACAGCCTGGATTATGGGTACACCACATCCTACAGGATTACGGGTACACAGGGTCCTAGAGGATTACGGGTACACGGCATTCTACAGAATTAGGGGCACATAATTTCCATCAGAAATCCTGCTGAGATGATTACAGGTACATAACACACTGCGGGGAGAATTGCTTTATTCCCCGCAGAGTTTTATAACCTGATGTCCTGAAGGGTACATGACATCCTGCCAGGAGGATTACGATGAGAAGAGGTCATGTTGTTACCAGAGAGCTGCCATGAGTTTTCAATCAAGTCCCAGAGCTTCTGAACCATTTCAAAGTTTGATTTATTTCAGCGAAAGTTGAATGATGTCCAGTTTATGAGCTTGTGGAGAACGAACCATCAGAAACCCCTTTAAAAAGATCTAAACATGTTCAGAAGCGCTTCCTCTGAGATCAAACAATCTTCTGCATCTCCACGGATCAGTTGAGTGTTGTTGAGAAGTTCTGTCAGAACCATCAGTATATTTATTGTCCTCCATCCCCGTCAACATCCTCAGCTGTTGGATGGCTCTTCTGGTTTAAGTCGGATGGCCCAGGAGTTGGCGGACACAAGGTCTCCCCGTCGATGGATGCGGCAGGTATAAACGCCCTCGTTGAACTCGTTGGCAACGATGCGTAGGTCTCGGTCCTTCATGACGATGTAGCCAGGGATGGAGGTCAGGATCTGCTCGCCATCTTTGTACCAGCTGGACAAAAACAGCATGAAGACAGATTAAGATGTTTTATCTGGTTTAGATTGTTGGTCAGTTTTTTTTACTAGGGTTGGGCAATGTCGGCTGAATGAGCATATGACAACGTCTACAGTGAAACATCGTGATGGACGATGACATCGTTGTTTATGAATTTAAGGCAGCGTGTCTCCTCAGTGTTGTCGTAAGGCAGCACTTACATATTAGCTCACCACTGTAGCCACCGCTGTTTCCCACCGCTGCTCTGACATGAATCTCCAACTGTCTCAACCTGCAGAGGAAACTATCTCCCGGTATCACCAACATAAATCCCTGTGCCAGGTTTAACAGTGTTCTCGTCTCTGCACCACATGTCCGTAACCTAGCTTTGTTCAGCCTCATATGCATAAAACAACATTGGCCAAATAGCCGAGGAAGCTAAGCCGAGAAAACTGTGTATAAAAACGGCACGACTGAGAGAAACAGCAGCCCGCAGGATGCAGGAACCACTGTTGCCACAAATGTAACAGAGTGTCCTGGGTTCACCTAACAGAGCTGGTTTAATAAGAAAATAATAAACAGGACGTAATGTTAGTGCACTGAGCAGCAACATACTTCTTTTCATTACCTCTCCACACATATCACAACCAACAACAACTCTTGTCCAACAGCAACTCTGAGGTGACACAGCTCTTTATTGTGCTCTCTGGTCAGGGATCAGTAGTCGATGGCTGTCAGTCATTGACAAACGACAATTGGCCCAACCTTAATTTCTACAGGCCTTTATTTGGGACCAGACTTTTTTTGAAAGCTTTCAGCCACGTGTCATGGCCTTCCTCTGCGGATGGAGTATCGTCCCTTTATATGACAAATGGCAGTTATTCCGTTGGCCTGCTCAGGTCACTTCCTTGACAACTGGTCAGGAAGGCCATGAGAGGCGGTAGAAAGCTCTGGAAACAAGTTAGTTTGATATTGTGTTGAGAATTTGATCAAGACTGAACCCTCAGTTGTTTGTTTCACCTCATTTATATTTTTGTTTCACTTTATGATGATTGAACAATGAATGATCAATTGATCAGTCAATCGACTGAATTATTGTGATCAATATATATATATCAATATATAAAAGCTAAAATTACATTAAAGCCTCTGAAATGTCTCAGATTTTCTCTTTTGGACTTGATGGCTTCAGTCGTTTCAGTCGGTGAAACTATTTCTTACTTTCAGTCCTCCATTGATCCACTCACTCTTTATTTCTCACTGATCGGGTTTCATAAAGACCTCAGGGTGAAGTATTGATTGGCTGACCTGACTTTGGGCGGTGAGCGAGGGTTTTTGGTTCCACAGCGGAAACCCACCACCTTCCCCCGGGGAACCATCTTGATCTTGACGTTGGCCGGTGATGGTGTCGGTGTTGTAACTGCTTCCAAAGGCTCTGAGGACAGGAAATGAGAGTCATCCCAGAGACAGTTAGACAAACGGACATAGCTCAGAAGGAAAGTTAAGTTTCTGTCTGAACTTCCGGAGAGAGACCGTCAGAGAATCAACTGTGTTTAGGTTCTGACTCGTGACAGGATGACAGTTATGATGTCATCTCACCGTAGCAGAGGTCACAGCGCTGAGGACAGTTCTTCTTCATGAAGGTCTTCCTCCGCTCGCAGAAGCCGAGTCGAGCCCACGGGTCACACACTCGCTTCTTATCCACACAGCCTGCAAACACACGGACGGTCACACATCAGGGCTGGAAAAAACAGTCACCAACACCACCATGAAGACTGGACTACCAGTAGGTGCTGTGAGCAGCTGTGAGATAACACGACTGTCAGAACTGACAGCTGACTGACCGTAGAGTCTCTGGATGCCCCACACGTCATCCTGGGCGATGTTCCTCTGTCCCGTGTACGTGGCATTGGGATGCATCAGAGCCTGAGGGTCTCTGGAGTGCCACAGACCGAGAGCGTGACCGATCTCGTGAGCCGCCACCTGGACCAGGTCGTTCAGCCACACACCTGCAGGGTCACATGATCACACCTGATCATACCTAATCGCACCTGACTGCACCTGATCACACCTGACCACACCTGTACCTCTGACTGCTACATTACATATCAGCTCATAATACCATTAACACATGAAACAATACACTCCTGCAGTTTGTAGTACTGTAGTTCTGTAGTAGTACTGTAGTTCTGTAGTAATACTGTAGTTCTGTAGTAATACTGTAGTCAGGGCCGGCCCGTGCATATCTGCCGCTCTAGGCGAAAAAACAATTATGCCGCCCCTAAGCCTACATTTGCAACGTACTGGTCCATACCAGCAACAACACACAAACTGCAATGTGTCATACACAAAGCAAAAACCACCAACAACACACAAACGCTAATACGTTATACACATAACGCAAAAAGTCTAGTGCAACAATAAAATATGTATGACGCAACATGTGGGCATTTTGTGGATCCATATACAAATAATGCACCAAACCACAATAACTCCAATAATCTGGTTCCAAATTATTTACAGCAATCACGACAGCACATATATATTTTCCAAATAATACAATTTCAGCTCCTCAAACTAAATAATAACAGTGCAAATCTCTCCAACACACCACTTTCTCATATGCATCAAACACAGACATATAAGATATGCGTAAGCACATATAATCAGCAACTTAAAAGGCTAAAGAGTAAATAAAGCTTACCTTTCAGAAGTGTACACACTTGGCAATATCCTGACTTTCTCGTTGGCTTGGCGGTAGATTTGAAGGCAGGCTGCCGTCTGCTGTTGTGGCCCTGCTAACATTAGCACCCGCTGTTTCTTGTGGAGAAATGCCAGTAGTTGTCTTGGCAATCTCTTGACATGGCAATGGACATGATGACAGATTTGAAGGCACAGTACCTGCTCTGGTGATGCTAACATTTGCACCTGCTTCCTCTTGTGGAGCAACGGCGGGAGTTGTGCTAACGTTAGCGGTCTTTGGTGATGCACTTGAAGGCTCGTCATCCTTACTAACACTCCCAGGATCAATGTACTTTTACAACGAATCCCTCTGTTTTTGGAGAGCTTGCTCCTTCAATAATCGCTTCTTTTTATATTCGGAACCAGATAATTTCGGTCGTTTAGACATCATTACCCTCCTCACATTGCATTTTTTTCAGAAATACAATCAAAATTGTTGGCAGTAGGCGGCAGCTACAATTGGCTCGTAAGAGCTGATTTGTGTGAGTGAGGCGGCTACAGGTTTAGCATGGTTGACACGTCTCAGCAGATCATACAGAACGCGTAGTCTAGTGAGCTTGCAGTTAGTTGATTTTGCTCATGAGTTGGCCCCGGCTGGCCCACATTTTGCTGCTCTAGGCAATCGCCTAGTTCGCCTACATGGACGAGCCGGCCCTGACTGTAGTACTGTAGTCCCTCAGTACAGTTACCTTGTTTCCAGCTGAACCGGGACTTCCCAAGGATCCAGAACTCGTGGTTGTCAAAGTGGATTTCTCCTCGTGGCGGCAGGAAGGCGTGAGCCAGCTCACCGTTCAGCCCGTCGAAACACGGGTGGAGAGGAGACCACCAGCAGTCAGTGTGGTTAAAGGTGTAGAAGCCTAACACACACACACACACACACACACACACACAGTATTTAATTTGTCTTCCTCTTTGTGTTTCTTTGTTTCTCTGTGCTGACTGAAGCTCCGCCTACCGATAGTGATGTCAGCGGTGGCGTTGCCGTTGGTGACCTCAGTGAAGCTGAGAGGAGACACGTCGCTCCACTTAGTGAAGGCGATGCTGATGGCCTTCCTCGTGTCTTCCACGTTCAGAGTGTTAGGAAACTTTATGATCCTGAGAGACAGACAGGCAGAGAGACAGACAGGCAGAGAGACAGACAGGCAGAGAAATAGACAGGTCAGAGAGACAGACAGGCAGAGAAACAGACAGGTAGAGAGAGACAGACAGGTAGTGAGAGAGACAGACAGGTATAAAGACAGACATGCAGAGAGACAGACAGGTAGAGAGACAGACAGGCAGAGAAACAGACAGGCAGAGAAATAGACAGGTAGAGAGAGACAGACAGGTAGAGAGACAGACAGGCAGAGAGACAGACAGGCAGAGAAATAGACAGGTAGAGAGAGACAGACAGGTAGAGAGACGGACAGGTAGAGAGACAGACAGGCAGAGAGACAGACAGGTAGAGAGAGACAGACAGGTAGTGAGAGAGACAGACAGGTATAAAGACAGACATGCAGAGAGACAGACAGGTAGAGAGACAGACAGGCAGAGAAACAGACAGGCAGAGAAATAGACAGGTAGAGAGACAGACAGGTCAGAGAGACGGACAGGTAGAGAGACAGACAGGTAGAGAGACAGACAGGCGGAGAGAAAGACAGGTAGTGAGAGAGACAGACAGGTCAGAGAGACAGACAGGTAGAGAGACAGACAGGCGGAGAGAAAGACAGGTAGGGAGACAGACAGGTCAGAGAGACAGACAGGTAGAGAGACAGACAGGCGGAGAGAAAGACAGGTAGAGAGACAGACAGGCAGGGAGACAGACAGGTCAGAGAGACAGACAGGTAGAGAGACAGACAGGTAGCGAGACAGACAGACAGGTAGAGACACAGACAGGTGGAGAGAAAGACAGGTAGGTAGGGAGACAGACAGGTAGAGAGATAGACAGGTAGCGAGACAGACAGGTATAAAGACAGACATGCAGAGAGACAGACAGGTAGCGAGAGACAGACATGCAGAGAGACAGACAGGTCAGAGAGACAGACAGGTAGCGAGACAGACAGGTAGAGAGACAGACAGGCAGGGAGACAGACAGGTCAGAGAGACAGACATGCAGAGAGACAGACAGGTAGAAAGACAGACATGCAGAGAGACAGACAGGTAGAAAGACAGACAGGCAGAGAAACAGACAGGTCAGAGAGACAGACAGGTAGACGTGACCTGTGTCCTGTGACCTCTACCTGTGTGTCCCGTGACCTCTGACCTCTACCTGTGTGTCCTGTGACCTCTACCTGTGTGTCCCGTGACCTCTGACCTCTACCTGTGTGTCCCGTGACCTCTACCTGTATGTCCCGTGACCTCTGACCTCTACCTGTGTCCCGTGACCTCTACCTGTATGTCCCGTGACCTCTGACCTCTACCTGTGTGTCCCGTGACCTCTACCTGTGTGTCCTGTGACCTCTGACCTCTACCTGTATGTCCCGTGACCTCTACCTGTATGTCCTGTGACCTCTGACCTCTACCTGTATGTCCCGTGACCTCTACCTGTATGTCCTGTGACCTCTGACCTCTACCTGTATGTCCCGTGACCTCTGACCTCTAGCTGTTTCCCGTGACCTCTACCTGTATGTCCCGCGACCTCTGACCTCTACCTGTATGTCCCGTGACCTCTGACCTCTACCTGTATGTCCCGTGACCTCTGACCTCTACCTGTGTCCTGTGACCTCTACCTGTATGTCCCGTGACCTCTGACCTCTACCTGTGTCCTGTGACCTCTACCTGTATGTCCCGTGACCTCTGACCTCTACCTGTGTCCCGTGACCTCTACCTGTGTGTCCCGTGACCTCTGACCTCTACCTGTGTGTCACGTGACCTCTACCTGTGTGTCCCGTGACCTCTGACCTCTACCTGTGTCCTGTGACCTCTACCTGTGTCCTGTGACCTCTACCTGTGTCCTGTGACCTCTACCTGTATGTCCCGTGACCTCTGACCTCTACCTGTGTCCCGTGACCTCTACCTGTGTGTCCCGTGACCTCTGACCTCTACCTGTGTGTCCCATGACCTCTACCTGTATGTCCCGTGACCTCTGACCTCTACCTGTGTCCCGTGACCTCTACCTGTATGTCCCGTGACCTCTGACCTCTACCTGTGTTTCCCGTGACCTCTACCTGTGTGTCCCGTGACCTCTACCTGTATGTCCCGTGACCTCTGACCTCTACCTGTATGTGAGGTTGTGGTGCGTCCACTTGTGTCCGACGGGGTTGATGGCGTAGCGTTTGTGTCTGGTCTCCGTCACTCTGCTGCTGCCAGCAGTCTGAAAAACACACAAACCAGAATCTTTAGCCAATCAGCAGGTTCACGGTTGATGATGACATCACTTCCTCTCGATGATGTCATTAACTCTGAATGAAAGTGTATCAGAAAATCTCTCTGAACGACTCCCAGGGTGCATTTCACCAACAGACATCCAATCAGGTTTTCACTGTCAGTCACCATGGCGACGTGTTTGTTATTCACAGTCACTCTGATCCACACCGCTGACGTGCTGAGGCTCATGGGAAATGTAGTATTGAGTCTCAATGAAGTGAAGAAAAAACACATTTATCGGTGAGAACATCAAGCTTCAGATAAGTCTGATCAATGAGTCTGATCGATGAGTCTGATTGGCTGACAGCAGATCAGCTGACTCAACAGTAAACTTCAAAGTTTCCACATGAACAAAGTTTGAGACGTGGCACAAAAAGTCTGATTGACTACAGATGTGAAACACTTCCTCTCCTTTCTTTCTTTCTTTCTTTCTTTCTTTCCTGTGTTGCCCCTTTGATCCCTCCTCCCCCTCCCCCTCCTCCTCCCCCTCCCCCTGCTCCTCCTCCCCCTCCTCTTCCTCCCTCCCCTCCTCCTCCTCCTCCCCCTCCTCTTCCTCCCTCCCCTCCTCCTCCTCCTCCCCCTCCTCTTCCTCCTCCCCCCCTCCTCCTCCCCCTCCTCTTCCTCCTCCCCCTCCTCTTCCTCCTCCCCCCCCTCCTCCTCCCCCTCCTCTTCCTCCCTCCCCTCCTCCTCCTCCTGCTCCTCCTCTTCCTCTTCCTCCCCCTCTCAGTTATCTGTCACCCACATGTGAACCTCCTCTGCTCCTCCAGTCCTTCTGAACTGAACCTCAGCTGGACTCACTTCACTTCCTGTACTGACTGTAAACATCATCATCAACAACAGACCGCCACAATAAAAGCCGGGTTGTCCAGTGCTGAAACTGTTTGAGTTGTTTAAAGTTGAATCTGGAGACAAGTTGTTTGTCATCTCAGTGACACAGTCTGGTGTCACTGAGACTGTTTGTTTCAGGCTGTTTCAGACTGGTTGTTTCAGACTGTTTGTTTCAGGTTGTTTCAGGCTGTTTCAGACTGTTTCAGGCTGTTTCAGGCTGTTTCAGACTGTCTGTTTCAGACTGTTTCAGGCTGTTTCAGGCTGTTTCAGACTGTCTGTTTCAGGCTGTTTCAGACTGTTTCAGACTGTTGGTCTCAGGCTGGTTGTTTCAGACTGTTTCAGACTGTTTGTTTCAGACTGTTTCATAAGGTTTGTTTCAGACTGTTTCAGGCTGTTTGTTTCAGACTGTTTGTTTCAGACTGTTTACGACTGTTTCAGGCTGTTTCAGACTGTTTGTTTCAGGCTGTTTCAGAGTGTTTCAGACTGTTTGTTTCAGACTGTTTCAGGCTGTTTCAGACTGTTTCAGACTGTTTCAGAATGTTTCAGACTGTTTGTTTCAGACTGTTTCAGGCTGTTTGTTTCAGGCTGTTTCAGACTGTGTGTTTCAGACTGTTTGTTTCCGGCTGTTTCAGACTGTTTCAGGCTGTTTGTTTCAGACTGTTTCAGACTGTTTCAGAATGTTTGTTTCAAACTGTTTGTTTCAGACTGTTTCAGGCTGTTTCAGACTGTCTGTTTCAGACTGTTTGTTTCAGACTGTTTCAGGCTGTTTGTTTCAGACTGTTTCAGGCTGTTTCAGACTGTCTGTTTCAGACTGTTTGTTTCAGACTGTTTCAGAATGTTTGTTTCAGGCTGTTTCAGAATGTTTCAGACTGTTTGTTTCAGACTGTTTGTTTCAGACTGTTTCAGACTGTTTGTTACAGACTGTTTCAGACTGTTTGTTTCAGGCTGTTTCAGACTGTTTGTTTCAGACTGTTTCAGGCTGTTTGTTTCAGACTGTTTGTTTCAGAATGTTTCAGACTGTTTGTTCCAGACTGTTTCGGACTGTTTGTTTCAGACTGTTTCAGAATGTTTCAGACTGTTTGTTTCAGACTGTTTGTTTCAGACTGTTTCAGAATGTTTCAGACTGTTTGTTTCAGACTGTTTCAGAATGTTTCAGACTGTTCCAGACTGTTTCAGACTGTTTGTTTCAGACTGTTTGTTTCAGACTGTTTCAGGCTGTTTGTTTCAGACTGTTTGTTTCACAATGTTTCAGACTGTTTGTTCCAGACTGTTTCGGACTGTTTGTTCCAGACTGTTTCAGACTGTTTGTTTCAGACTGTTTCAGACTGTTTGTTTCAGACTGTTTCAGAATGTTTCAGACTGTTTGTTTCAGACTGTTTGTTTCAGACTGTTTCAGACTGTTTGTTTCAGACTGTTTAAATGTTTCATATTAAATGTTTCAGACTGTTTGTTTCAGACTGTTTCAGACTGTTTCAGACTGTTTG
This sequence comes from Pagrus major, assembly GCF_040436345.1. NCBI lineage: Eukaryota > Metazoa > Chordata > Actinopteri > Spariformes > Sparidae > Pagrus > Pagrus major. Next base: position 574,714 of record NC_133216.1, on the reverse strand, counting down.
TTTCAGACTGTTTCAGACTGTTTGTTTCAGACTGTTTCAGAATGTTTGTTTCAGACTGTTTGTTTCAGACTGTTTCAGACTGTTTGTTCCAGGCCGTTTAAATGTTTCATATTAAATGTTTCAGACTGTTTGTTTCAGAATGTTTCAGACTGTTTGTTTCAGAATGTTTCAGAATGTTTCAGACTGTTTCAGAATGTTTCAGACTGTTTGTTTCAGACTGTTTCAGACTGTTTGTTTCAGACTGTTTGTTTCAGACTGTTTCAGACTGTTTGTTTCAGACTGTTTGTTTCAGACTGTTTCAGACTGTTTCAGACTGTTTGTTTCAGACTGTTTCAGACTGTTTGTTTCAGACTGTTTCAGACTGTTTCAGACTGTTTGTTTCAGACTGTTTCAGACTGTTTGTTTCAGACTGTTTGTTTCAGACTGTTTCAGACTGTTTCAGACTGTTTGTTCCAGGCTGTTTGTTTCAGACTGTTTCAGACTGTTTGTTTCAGACTGTTTGTTTCAGACTGTTTCAGACTGTTTGTTTCAGACTGTTTCAGACTGTTTCAGACTGTTTCAGACTGTTTCAGACTGTTTGTTTCAGACTGTTTCAGACTGTTTGTTTCAGACTGTTTCAGACTGTTTCAGACTGTTTGTTTCAGACTGTTTCAGACTGTTTCAGACTGTTTGTTTCAGACTGTTTCAGACTGTTTGTTTCAGACTGTTCCAGGCTGTTTCAGACTGTTTCAGACTGTTTGTTTCAGACTGTTTCAGACTGTTTCAGACTGTTTCAGACTGTTCCAGGCTGTTTCAGACTGTTTGTTTCAGACTGTTTCAGACTGTTTGTTTCAGACTGTTTCAGACTGTTTGTTTCAGACTGTTTCAGACTGTTTCAGACTGTTTGTTCCAGACTGTTTCAGACTGTTTGTTCCAGACTGTTTCAGACTGTTTGTTTCAGACTGTTTCAGACTGTTTGTTTCAGACTGTTTGTTTCAGACTGTTTCAGACTGTTTCAGACTGTTTGTTTCAGACTGTTTCAGACTGTTTGTTTCAGACTGTTTCAGACTGTTTCAGACTGTTTGTTTCAGACTGTTTCAGACTGTTTGTTTCAGACTGTTTCAGACTGTTTCAGACTGTTTGTTTCAGACTGTTTCAGACTGTTTGTTTCAGACTGTTTCAGACTGTTTGTTTCAGACTGTTTCAGACTGTTTCAGACTGTTTCAGACTGTTTCAGACTGTTTCAGACTGTTTGTTTCAGACTGTTTCAGACTGTTTGTTTCAGACTGTTTCAGACTGTTTCAGACTGTTTCAGACTGTTTCAGACTGTTTCAGACTGTTTGTTCCAGGCCGTTTAAATGTTTCATATTAAATGTTTCATGTTAAGTGACACAAATAGGCTGAAAGTAACTAATTACATCTACTCAAAGTATTTTTCAAGTCAGAATACATTACACCAGGTAATCTACTCAGTTACTTTCAGTCATGGTTGAGTACAAAGTGAATTAATATGTAAAGCTTTGATTGATCACCTGCTATTGATCATCAAACATCAACAGTTAAAATGTAACTAATACTCTGAAGAATACTTTGTACTTTTACTGAAGTATTATTTGATTTCATTATTGATCATTTTATTGATCGATTGATCAGCTGTTTGTCTGTAAAATGTGGATCAGTGTCGTCACAGAGAAACTGACTCAAACTGATCAGTAATTAATTAATAAAACAGTTGAAGACTCATTTAACAGGTGATAATAATTGATTGATCAGCTGGCCTGTTACAGTTTTGAACCAATCAGAGCTCACCTGGTTCAGGTTCATTGATGAAGAAGCTGTTTGAGTCCTCTGATAGATTTTAAATACCGACAGGATCAATAAATCATGAGAAGAGGAAATATTGAATATTGATTAAAGTTTGAAATGATCTGTGTTTCATTCCCTCTCTACACACTCATGTAATGATTGATTGGTGATATTGGATATTGGTTTGTTTTCACTTCACTTATTATTTGGATTATTGATTATTATTATTGAGTCCAACATAATGAGAACAAACAATTGACAGCAGAGAACCGATAGATGTTTACAGAAGAATGATCGTAGTTTTGATCGATTAATGATCAAAACTGATGATCAGAAGTGATATTTTGTTATTATCGATCAATAATTCTGAACTATTTGATCAATCAGCTGATTTCATCTGGTTTATGTGACTGAAACAATTTAACACGACGACTCATTGATACGTGATTGATTGATCAGTGATTGATTGATAAGTGAGTTCACTGACCTGCGGCCTCACAGAAGCTCCGCTCACCTTCATCACCACCATCATCATCATCACCGTCAGCAGAGGAGGATCCATGATGAGACTCTACACAGTCCGACACATGACCCGCCGCCAATCATCAATCAATCAATCAATTAATCCGTCAGTCAGTCAGTCTGTGCGCGTGTCCACAGAAAGCGTCTCCACGCCGTGAGTCCAGGTCTCCTCGGGTCCTGGGTCGGGTTGTACCTCGAGGACCATGAAAAACAATCGGTCCTGATCCGTGCTTAGAAGAGAAGAGGGTCTGAGAACGGGCTGGGCCGGGTCGAGCTGCTCCTGGTCCCGGTCCTGGTGCGTCCCACTCCGCTCTAGAACAAAGTGAGGGGAAGTTCCCGGACAGTGCGCTCGCTACTGCAGTGGGGCCGGTCTGGAGGGGCGGGGTCAGGTGTGTGTGTGTGTGTGTGTGTGTGTGTGTGTGTGTGTGTGTGTGTGTGTGTGTGTGTGTGTGTGTGTGTGTGTGTGTGTGTGTGAGCGGTGTCCTTTTACACACTGACTGTTTAACTCTTCACGGTCTGAATCTCAATAATCTGAGTTAAACTGTTTTTCTCGTTGTGTGTTTGTGTCTGTTCTGGATCAGCTGCACACAAACAGACCCAGACGTGGTTCCGGTTCCTGTTGTTGTCTCTGGGGGCCCTCGGGGTTCGGGGCCACAGGTAGGGCCACCCCGAGGTGTTTTCCCAGCAGCAGTCCAGATGTGCAGAGTTTGTCTTGTCTCTGTGAGAACATCTGTCCAAACAGAGACGCACTCAGAGAGGCTGATCTGATCCGTGAGACACAGACAAGTGATTAGAGATGAACTCTGACAGAAATACATCAGAACATCAGGAAATGAGGACATCAGAACATCAGGACATCAGGACATCAGAACGTGAACATATCAGCACATCAGGACATGAAGACACCAGAACATCAGAACATGAAAATATCAGAACATGAGGACATGAGGACACCAGAACATCAGAACATGAATATATCAGAACATCAGGACATGAGGACACCAGAACATCAGAACATGAAAATATCAGAACATCAGGATATGAGGACATCAGTACATCAGAACATCAGGACATCAGAACATCAGGATATCAGGACATCAGAACAGCAAAACAGCAGAACATGAAAATATCAGAACATGAGGACATCAGGACATCAAGACATGAGAACATGAGAACATGAGAACATAAAAATATCAGAACATCAGAACATGAGGACATCAGGACATCGGAACATCAAGACATGAGAACATGAGAACATGAGAACATAAAAATATCAGAACATGAGGACATCAGGACATCAGGACATGAAAATGTCAGAACATCAGAACATCAGGACATCAGAACATGAAAATATCACATCAGAACATCAGGACACCAGAACATCAGGACATCAAGACATCAAGACATCAAGACATCAGAACATCAGGACACCAGAACATCAGGACATCAAGACATCAAGACATCAGAACATCAGGACACCAAGACATCAGAACATGAGAACATGAAAACATGAGGACATCAGAACATCAGAACATGAAAATATCAGGACATCAGAACATCAGGACATGAGGACATCAAGACATCAGAACATCAGAACATGAGGACATCAGGACATCAGAACATCAGGACATCAAGACATGAGAACATGAGAACATGGGGATATCAGGACATGAGGACATTAGAACATCAGGACATCAGGACATCAAGACATGAGAACGTAAGGACATGGGGGCATCAGAACCTGAGAACATCAGGACACCAGGACATGAGAACATTAGGACATCAGGACATCAGCACATGAGAACCTGAGTACATCAGGACATAAGAACATCAGAAGATCAGAACATGAGAACGTCAGAACATCAGGACATCAGAACATGAGAACATCAGGATACCAGGACATGAGAACATCAGGACATCAGAGCATGAGAACATCAGGACATCAGAATATGAGAACATCAGAACATGAGAACATCAGAAAATGAGAACATAAGAACATTAGGACATCAGAACATGAGAACCCGAGAACATGAGAACATCAGGACATCAGAACATCAGGACACCAGGACATGAGAACATCAGAACATCAGGACATCAGAATATGAGAACATCAGGACATCAGAACATCAGAGCATGAGAACATCAGGACATCAGAACATCAGGACACCAGGACATGAGACCATCGGGACATGAGAAAATCAGAACATCAGGACATTGGAACATGAGAAAATCAGAACATCAGGACATTGGAACATCAGAACGTCAGGACACGAGAACATCAGATCATCAGAACATCAGGACATCAAGACATCAAGACATCAGAACATGAGAACATGAAAATATGAGGACATCAGAACATGAAAATATCAGAACACCAGGACATGAGGACATCAGAACATCAGGACATCAGAACATGAAAATATCAGAACACCAGGACATGAGGACATCAGAACATCAGGACATGAGAACATGAGGACATGAGGACATCAAGACATCAGAACATGAGGACATGGGGACATCAGAACATGAGGACATCAAGACATCAGAACATGAGGACATGGGGACATCAGGACATGAGAACATCAGAACATGAGAAAATGAGAACATGAGAACATCAGGACATCAGGACATCAGAACATGAGAACATCAGGACACCAGGACATGAGAACATTAGGACATCAGCACATCGGAACATGAGAACCTGACAACATGTAAACATGAGAACATTAGGACATCAGGACATCAGAAGATCAGAACATGAGAACATCAGGACATGAGGACATGAGAACATCAGGACATCAGAATATGAGAACATCAGGACATCAGAACATCAGAGCATGAGAACATGAGGACATCGGGACATCAGAACATGAGAACATCAGAATATGAGAACATCAGAACATCAGGACATCAGAACATGAGAACATCAGAATATCAGAACATCAGAACATCAGGATATCAGAACATGAGAACATCAGAATATCAGAACATCAGAACATGAGAAAATGAGAACATCAGGACATGAGAACATCAGGACACCAGGACATGAGAACATTAGGACATCAGCACATCGGAACATGAGAACCTGACAACATGTAAACATGAGAACATTAGGACATCAGAAGATCAGAACATGAGAACATCAGGACATGTGGACACCAGGACATGAGAACATCAGGACATCAGACTATGAGAACATCAGGACATCAGAATATGAGAACATCAGGACATCAGGACATCAGAGCATGAGAACATGAGGACATGAGAACATGAGAACATCAGAATATGAGAACATCAGAACATCAGGACATCAGAACATGAGAACCTGGGAACATCAGAACATCAGGACATGAGACCATCGGGACATCAGACCATCGGGACATCAGAACATGAGACCAGAACATCAGAACGTCAGGACATGAGAACATGAGAACATGAGAACATGAGAATGTCAGGACATGAGAATGTCAGGACAAGACATCAAGAGATCAGAACATGAGAACATCAAGACATCAGAACATCAGAACATGAAAATATCAGAACATCAGGACATCAAGACATCAGAACATGAGAACATGAAAATATGAGGACATCAGAACATGAAAATATCAGAACATGAGGACATCAAGACATGAGAACATGAGGACATGGGGACATCAGAACCTGAGAACATGAGAATATAAGGACGTCAAGAAATCAGAACATGAGAACATTAGAACATCAGGACATCAGAACATGAGCACATCAAGACATCAGAACATCAGTAGATCAGGACATCAGGACATCAGGACATGAGAACATCAAGACATGAGAACATCAGGACATGAGAACATCAAGACATCAGAACATGAGGACATCAGAACATTAGAACATCGGGACATGAGAACATCAGGACATTAGAACATCAAGACATCAGAACATGAGAACATCAGGACATGAGAACATCAAGACATCAGAACATGAGAACATCAGGACATTAGAACATCAAGACATTAGAACATCAGAACATCAAGTCATCAGAACATGAGAACATCAGGACACGAGAACATCAGGACTTGAGAACATCAAGACATCAGAACTTGAGAATATCAGGACATGAGAACATCAAGACATTAGAACACCAGAACATGAAGTCATCAGAACATCAGAACATTAGAACATGAGGACATCAGAACATCAGAACATCAGAACATTAGAACATGAGGACATCAGAACATCAGGACATGAGAACATCAAGACATTAGAACATGAGAACATCACGACATCAGAACATGAGAACATCAAGACATCAGAACATGAGAACATTAGAACATCAGGACATCAGAACATCAGGACATGAGAACATCAAGACATCAGGACATCAGAACATGAGAAAATCAAGACATCAGAACATCAGGACATGAGCACATCAGGACATCAGAACCTCAGGACATCAGAACATGAGGACATCAGGACATGAGAACATCAGAACATGAGAACACCAAGACATTAGAACATCATGACATCAGGACAGAGTGATACACTCCAGAACAGAGACTGAAGCAGGTCTCATATGGTTCTCTACATTTCTGAAATTGGTTCTAGGATTCTGCAGCATGAGGCGCCACTCAGATCAGGAGAACTCAGTGTGATTGTGATTACAGCCAGAGTCCAAACCAAACACATCACAGTTTAATTCATCTCTTTTAGTTTGATAATTAGACCTGTTGTGTTAATGAGGTGATGATATCGTATCAAAGACGTCTCACAGGGTCACACCTGTTCACAGGGTCACACCTGTTCACAGGGTCACACCTGTTCACAGGGTCACACCTGTTCACAGGTAACTGTATGAACCTACAGCATGTATGTGTATACACATGTTTATGTTCCATCTGAGGACGGAAACAAACAGTCAGAGTCATTGTGTTCCTCTCAGTCTTCATCACTGCAGCAGCTCCGTCACATGACTCACTGATTACTGCAGCTCATTAACAACACGACCACGGGACAATGAGAGCTGCTGACCTGCGCTTATTATTATTATTATGAGATTAGACTGATCTCAACAACGACGACAACACAATAAACAACAACTACAACAACACAATGAACAACGACACATTAAACGACAACAATAACGATGATGATGACAACAACACAATAAACAATGACAACAAAAACAAAAACAAAAACAACAACAACAGCAACAATGACAACAACACAATAAACAACAACTACAACAACAACACAATGAACACAATAAACAATGAAACAATAAACAATGACAACAAAAATAACAACAATGACAACAACACAATAATTAACGACACAATAAACAACTACATCAACAACAACACATCATTCACACTGGACTCAACCACTGTTGTGTTGTTTATTGTTGTGCTGTTGTTGTGTTGTTGTTGTGTTGTGTTGTTGTGCTGTCTACCAGCAATAGCTGCAGCAGCTCCTCGGTCACCTTCACGGGGAGACAAAGTGCCTGCGGAGCATCTTTCTCACAGCTCATCATATGCTGCATGTTAAGCAGCTCATTAAAGCTGCATTGTGAGCTGAATGAGGTTTGAATGCTGGCAGCTGAGCGGCCTGGCACAATCCCATCATGCACTGCAACAATGACCTCACTCTGACTCTGAGCCTCAGATCGATACGACTGAAACCTGAGAGCATGACTCGAAGTTTACCTGCTTGCTGACGAAGACAAAACGAAGAACAACACAATCATCAGTCTGACTGCATTAACATCAGACCTGCTGCTCACCTGCACAGGTGGGCGGAGCTATGACAGGAGTCATGTGAGGTCACCGGTGTAGACTGTGACCTCATACAATAAATGTTTCAGCGTAAATCATCGAAGTCTCCTGAACCTTCTTCAGGACTCCTTCACAGATGGACGTGACGAGCAGGATGGTCGTCTCAAACGACCGGAACGAGCAACACGTCCTCGTCTTGTGTTGTGATGTCTGTGTGTGACGTGTGTGTTGACACTGTATGAGAGCAGCAGATGTGAATCTCTGGTGTTCTCAGAGCTGCTAACATGCCGGCAGACTGTGGGAATGTATTCTGATGTGATGAATGAATCAGCTGATGAGGGTTTGATTGTGTGAATGTGACTGTGACTGATGTCGGTGTGAGCGGCTCTGCTGACGCAGTTTGTCACCATGGCAACAACAACACGTTCAAACAAACCCAGACCCGAGGAAACATCAGGAAGTGTCCCTCCGTCATGTACACCTGCTGCTCTGAGGCCCTGCGGGAGTTTCCCATCATGCCTCAGTGTTCCTGCCGCGGCCCCCGGGGGCCTCCTGGCAGCCGTCCAGCCGACCTCGAGGCCGGAGCGCCGGACTCTGAGAGGTGTGACGCCCAGAGAGACGAGCAGAGAGACGGAGGAGGAGATGGACCTTCAGCCCGAGCTGACAGACGAGGATTTAATTACACCTCTATCCATTCATCTGTCTATCACACACACACACACACACACTGAACACACACACACACACACTGAACACACACACACACTGAACACACACACACACACTGAACACACACACACACACACACACACTGAACACACACACACACACTGAACACACACACACACACTGAACACACACACACACACTGAACACACATACACACACACATACACTGAACACACACTGAACACACACACTGAACACACACACACACTGAACACACACACACTGAACACACACACACACACACACTGAACACACACACGCACACACACACACGCACACACACACACACACACACACACACACACACACACAGACACACACACACACACAAACACTTGTCTGGTTTCCATGGAGATGCACACAGGCCGTGTTGTTCTGGTCTCAGCTGATGTTTGAATCTTGTTTCTGATTTTAAACTTTTCAGATTTGAATATTTAGATTTTAACAGTTTGATTTAAAGAAATATTCCTCAGATTAATTAACTGATTATTAATTAACTTCTATAAAGTTGTGTAACTTATACAACTTTCAGAATTGAGGAGCCAGTGTCATCCAGTGTTCATGTCCTGGGATCCTACATTTCCCACAATGCACCAGTCACCAGAGACACAGAGGACATTATACTGAGTCTCTTCTATTTCAGTTAACCAAACTTGATATGTAAAAGGTTCGGTCCGTGGATCGGTCCAGGATCAGGTCCTGGTGGCAGCAGGGCGTCTCTCTCCTCATCAGTGTGTTCCAGCTGCTCCTGGAGGATCCTGAGGTGATCCCAGTCCAGATGAGATATCATTTATAATCCCACCAATATATTCTGGGTCTGGTACCAGTTGGACGTGCCCAGTGAACCTCCAAAGGATTTTGTTCAGATGTTGAGCAGCATCTCTACTCCGAGCTCCTCCAACAATCATGTCCGACATGTTGGAGGGTTTGTGTGTCTGGGAGCTGTTGTTGAGGGCAGAGGATCCTGGTTTGGGTCCTGAGGTCAGGACGGCCACTAGGGTCAGTACAAGTACAAGCTCACAAGAATGAAACAGGGCAGCAAAGACACCTCAATAAGAGCCAGACAGACCAGGACGAGGTCTGCAGTGAGTCAGGGACAGATTCAGACTGACTCAGTCCAACCCGTCTCCACCTCTCTTAAGCCTCACAGAAGGGCGTTGTCACACCCTGATTGGCTGAGAGGGGAACGCCCCCAAGCTGCTTCCACTCATTAATCAGGAGTCAGTCTGTCACCTGCACACAGCTGATCTGAGTCCACTGCCATCAGCCCAAAACACAGAAAGATAGCAAGTCCTACACTGCAAACAACAGGTCTGAGGACCAGCCAGTCAGGAGCACCGCTGGCTGAGGGTCCATGTAGTCGGCCATAAGTAACCTGCTGATGGTCGCTTCCCTCTCTATTGCATTGATGCTGCTGCCTCTCGATGCACAACCCAACCTGCCTCAGTGCTTCTCTGCACCTCATGTAAATACTGTAAACATCTTTTTAGTTTATTTAGTCTGTTTTATTCTATCTGACTTGTTTGTGTCTGTGTACAACTTCTCCATGTGCTTTAACTTTAACTTCCCCCGGGGCGGGGACTAATAAAGTTTTTAGAATTGAATTGAATTGAATATTCTAATGATGATAGAAACTGGAGATGTCCTCAGCGACTGAACGATTTGACTCTACGGTGGCTCTCATGTCTGTGGACAAGAAAACCAGTTTCCTAAAAGGTAAACAGGTTGAACCAACTTGGAACCAGCACTAGCACCAGACCAGGGGGGGGTTCCAGAGAGGACGTTCAACAAACTCTGAGTCTATCCCTGAACTCTGAGATGGGAAACTCTGAGTATCCGGTTCCAGAACAGCTGATCTGAATTAGTTCAATCAACTGTGAGTATGTTCACCTCGAGTTACGCGCGTGCACAACCACTATAAAAAGCCATCGTCAATGGAGCCCTGATACCAAGAGTGTCACCATGACAACAGAAAAAAAGAGGTGCAATCCAACAGGGGAAAAAGGACTTGGAAGCAGCTAAAACTGAAATATAAAAACATCATTCAAAAAGGTGAGGCATGTTTTGCCAGGCGATTGCACCTCACTTTGTTTTTAATTTTTTTTTTTTTTTTTAATTGACTTAGGCTGTTAAAGTAAATATTAATTCAGTGGCTACTTCAAACAGTAATGTAAACCCGAACCAAATTCTGTTTTAACACGTTCCCTCCCACTTAATACACCACTTAGTAGATTAAAACTTGATACGTTTACACATTTTTATTTTATATGTAGGCTACATTTAAAATGTGACGATGTGTACAGGAACACTCTGCTCAGCCGACAGAAAGAAGGCAGAGGCCCGAAAAACGGGGCTGAGGAGACGGCCCTCAGCCAAAAGTATGGCCGACCGGTGGCTGAAGGCATCCCGGGGGAAGCTCATCTGAGCCTGTTACCCACCAGGACACAAGTGCCTACATCAGATGCAAGTATACACTTGTGTCTTTTAAAAAAATAAAACATTTTTTATAAATATATAGCCTACTTTTTAATATATATATATATATATATATATATATATATATATATATATATATATATATATCCCCAACAGCTGTGGATGGTGTCATCTGCCTAGTTCAGCCTCCGACTGAAACAACTGAACACCCTGCAGCTGATCCATACTCAGATCTTGCTCAGATGGTAGTTCAAAGTAATCTGAAAGTTTCTTTTCCTGCATCACAGGAGGAGGATGGTGATGATGATGAAGAAACGCTGTCTGCTGCCACAGGGAGAGATCCAGAGAGGCCTACTGAAGTGTGTCTTATATTATGTATCTCTACTGGCAGTGGTCGACCCATTCACATTCCTTTACATCGTCGATGGAATATAGTTCGACATGTAGCCCACAGTGAAGTGATGAGCATCGATCGTGGACAAACAACCGGCACATTCTTGTCCTTCAACAGAACTTGGCTGGGCATCAGGAGGAGGGTCCATCACTTCCACAGCACAGCGTAATACAGTCAGATTTTCAGTCGCTACCATGTTAAATCTGTATGTAGATCTGTAGCAATTAAATGTTGTCCATATGTTTCCCAGTTACCAGTTAAGGAGTTGAACAGAGTGCAGCTCATGAGGACTATTGAAAAACAGAAAAGGGAACGGTCCTGGATCACAAGATAAGAAAAACAGACCTTGAAATTCTATTACTGGAGCGGCAGCTGAGGTGGCTGCACTGGTGAAATAGGTGAATGTGTTAATGGTTGGAACTATATTACAAATCCTAACTGTTGCTTTTTACTTATAGGGAATAAAGAAGAACCAAATCACATGTGAATTTGTCTTTATTTGACTGTTTTAATCAAAAGCAATTCCTGCTAATTAGGTCCCTTACAGCCCTTCCACCCCGGACATCTGCAGGGTGGATGGGGTGGTCTCCTCAGGGTCATTTATTTGAAGGGCAGGGCGTTGCTCTCCTCTAATAGTTGCAATATTATGGAGAACAACACAGGCCACAATGATGTCACATGCCCTCTCTGGGGTGACCCTGAGCTTACGCAGGCACTGGAACTGGGATTTGAGTATGCCAATGGTCATCTCAACCCGGGCTCTGGTCCTGCAGCGGGCCACATTAAAACGTTGTTAAGGGGGTCAACAGAGAGGGCTGGCATGGACAGCCTCGATCCCCCACTAGGTAGCCATCAAACTCTCCTGAAATTATAGAGGACACATTTGAGTGCATTAAAAAGGGAGACAAAGAACATTTGCACAAAGCTTTAGCTTCCTTACCACGTGCAAATCTGTTGCTCAGACTACACTCCCGGTAGATCCGGGAACCGTGCACAGAGCCGGGCCACTGGCTTCTACATGTGTAATGATGACAGGTTTGTATCCGGGGAACACCACCATCATTGGTAACAGGCGTTTCAGTGCAGGGTAACTCTCCTCACCGCTCTACACACTGTTGCCTTTCCGAAGTGCTCCGCATCCCCAATGTTGTAGAGAAAACTACCGTTTGCAAAAAAACGTAGCGATATGCATAAAATTTGCAGTGATGTGAGCGCACGTCCGCGGTGTGTGAGGTTGGTGATGTGTGGCCGGAGAATGTTCTCAAGATAAATTATACTGTTTGATGAAAAGCGGTAGCGTTCAAACAGATATTCCTCTGGAAATGACAGGACAGCTAATCTGGGTCGGAGGATTCTCTCGCGGCGTAAAGCATCACGAATTAGTTGAGCCTCGATATCAATCGGATTGGGAATGAATGGACAATCCATGTCAAACAGCTTTCTTCATGTGGGAGGAGACGGGTAGAAACTCAGCGTTTCTTCAGGTGAACCTGCCAGCGAGCAGGTTATGTTCACAGTCTGTTACCATGGTGACTGACCCAGAGTTTCAGTTACCTCTCTTTCTGGGACGGAAAACCCAGTTTCCCTCATCTCAGGGTTAACTTACTCTGAGTTTTCACAAAACCCGCTTTCTGGAACACCCCCCTGAACCAGCACGTGAAGTCCAGCAAAGCCAGCACAGAGAACCAGCAGTGATGAAGGTCGACTGAACACACTTGAACCCGTCACAAAGACCACAGCTGAGGCCAAACAGCTCGTACGCTCTTCTGCTGTGTGAGAGGAAATAACTCCCCACACCACCAGGTGGTGCTGCTCAGTCAGCCAAGCTGTTTAGGTCGTTACTTTAGACTTTGACTTTATTATCCTGAAGAGGTTCCGGTTTAACAACAGCACACAACAGAAACACACAACACCGAACATCAGCACACTGCTCAGAGCTCTGCAGCTCCACCCTGAGGACAGACGGGTGAGGTGCATGCTGGGTGGATGTGTGATGTGTCCTGGTCTGCTCAGGCTGCAGTGCATGAAATCTCTGTGAGGCTGGATGAAGATCAACCAGAGGATGAGGACCAACCAGAGGATGAAGACCAACCAGAGGATGAAGATCAACCAGAGGATGAAGATCAACCAGAGGATGAGGATCAACCAGAGGATGAAGATCAACCAGAGGATGAAGATCAACCAGAGGATGAGGATCAACCAGAGGATGAGGATCAACCAGAGGATGAAGACCAACCAGAGGATGAGGATCAACCAGAGGATGAAGATCAACCAGAGGATGAAGATCAACCAGAGGATGAGGATCCAGGCAGCATGTTGAAGCAGCAGCAGGTGAGGAGGGTAACACTGTGGTTCAACAGCAGGGGGAGACATGAGGAGCTAATGGTGGGCCGAAGAGGAGCTACAGAGGAGCTGCGGAGGAGCTAATGAGGAGCTGCGGAGGAGCTAATGAGGAGCTAATGAGGAGCTAAGGAGGAGCTAATGAGGAGCTAATGAGGAGCTAAGGAGGAGCTGCAGAGGAGCTAATGAGGAGCTAATGAGGAGCTGATGAGGAGCTGCGGAGGAGCTAATGAGGAGCTAAGGAGGAGCTAATGAGGAGCTAATGAGGAGCTAAGGAGGAGCTAATGAGGAGCTGCGGAGGAGCTAATGAGGAGCTAAGGAGGAGCTAATGAGGAGCTAATGAGGAGCTAAGGAGGAGCTAAGGAGGAGCTGCAGAGGAGCTAATGAGGAGCTAAGGAGGAGCTAATGAGGAGCTAAGGAGGAGCTAATGAGGAGCTGAAGAGGAGCTACGGAGGAGCTGCGGAGGAGCTAATGAGGAGCTAAGGAGGAGCTAATGAGGAGCTAATGAGGAGCTGTGGAGGTGGCGTGATGTCGGTGGTGACTGGAGTTTCAGAGATTCAAACGTCTGACTGATAAAAAAACTCCTTCAATCAAAATGACGTCATCTTACTGTAAACAACAAACTCATAAACATACAAATAACAGCTGATTTTCTGCATCGATCAGCAGAATTGTGTAGAATAAAATGACGTTATTTTAGCAGCTTTGT
>NC_133216.1:542500-557449 GCF_040436345.1 Pagrus major | reverse complement strand
TCACTGCAGCACAGAGAGGAAGATCGTTACACAACCTTCATACAACATCCCCACAACCTCCATCAGCTGCTCAACATGATGTAGGATTGTTTCCTCCAGTCTGAGCAGAAATCAGCCTCCAAACATCTTCTGGACAACATTTATACATTTATCAGACAAGATGAAACTGTGACGTCACAGTTTGACTTAACTCGAGTTTTCTTCGTTCTATTATTTCTAATGTTTGATCGTTTTTATCTTTGTCTTCCACACAATCGTGTCCCATGTTGATTTATATGAATTACCTTAACTGACTCGTTTCTGTGTCATATGAGCTTATTATTATTATATATTAACCCGTTCACTTGTCCTTTAATGTTACAGCTGCTAGTTAGCATGTTAGCTGCTGCGGTCCTGTAACCAATGCTAACAACAGAAAGTGCAGCATGAAGGCAGAAAACGTTACAGCTCCGGGCTATCCACTCATGGAGAGAACACAATCCGAACTCCATTGAAAAATCTGACATTTTAAAGTGTTTTCATGTAATTCGACTCATTTGCACACATAAACCGTCAAAGCATTAAACAGAAAGTAAATGTAGATTCTTCTTGTATGTTCGGCCTATAGATAACCTACATACAACTCTGACCTCTTCATCTTTTCACGGTAGAAGTGAACGAGGCGACCTCTTGGCTCAAGCTAACCGCCCAGTCACGCAGCGGCATCACGGTGCAGCTCAAAATAACGGAAACGTCATTCATCGATTAAACATTCATTTCCTCTGCCGATAATATTCAACATAGCTGTTGTTTGAATGCACCGAATTAAAAGGAGGAGCGCTGACTAATCACAGATATTAAATCACGACCTACACGTAATGTTCAGGTATTGATCAGCTATACATTATTGAAAATGGGGATATTTTAATGGCTGTTCGCAGACGACGACGAGCTATTAGCAACACCTGCTAACGTGACTGCAGCAGGCAGACAGACAGGCAGGCAGACAGACAGGCAGACAGACAGGCAGACAGACAGACAGGCAGAGAGGCAGACAGACAGACAGACAGGCAGGCAGGCAGGCAGACAGACAGACAGGCAGGCAGGCAGGCAGGCAGACAGGCAGGCAGACAGACAGACAGACAGGCAGGCAGGCAGGCAGACAGACAGACAGGCAGGCAGACAGACAGGCAGGCAGACAGACAGGCAGGCAGGCAGACGGTGGTTCTGACTGCCTGCCATGTTCTCACCCGGTCCGCAGAGAAGCCGTTCAGTCCGGGCTGCCTCACCAGAACCGCCGGCCCTGCTCAGTCCATCGGGCCGTGTGACCGTGACGAGCTCCGTCTCCTCCGGTCGGAGGCAAGATGTCGGCGGCGGACTGTCAGCTGACGGCAGCCCGAGCCGGCCGCGTCCCGTTCAGAACAGCCAGCCTCCTTCACTGGACTCCTCCTGCTACACTGAGCTGTGTTTACAGTCTCCACAGACGGTTATTTAATCAGTTTAACGCCGACGTGTCGGTTTGATTCACACACCGACACCTACCGGCTTCCGCCCTCCTCCTCTGACAGCTCACTGGGACCGAGGCGGCACGTGTGCGGATTGGGACGCGGCCCTCCCTCCTCCTTGCTGAGGAGAGAGGAAGCAGGGAGCTGTGCATGAATCATGATCATTAACACACACACACACACACACACACACACACACACACACACACACACACACACACAGAACACACACACACACACACACACACACACACACAGAACACACACACACACACACAGACACACACACACACACACACACAGACACACACACACACACACACACAGAACACACACACACACACACAGACACACACACACACACACAACACAAGCTGATGGACGATCAATGAAGATTTACAGTGAACATGGAGGCTGCAGGTGACAGATGACAGACAGGTGACAGGTGACAGATGACAGACAGGTGACAGGTGACAGGTGACAGATGACAGACAGGTGACAGGTGACAGATGACAGACAGATGACAGGTGACATGTGACAGGTGACAGGTGACAGATGACAGACAGGTGACAGGTGACAGATGACAGACAGGTGACAGGTGACAGGTGACAGACAGGTGACAGGGTCAGAAGAGGTCTGAAATATGTTGATATGCAACAATAACACAGTTATGATAACAGTGATCCTGCTTATCCATAAGTTACTGTGTAATCAGATTACACGCAGCAGTAATATTCCTGGAGCCTGATCTCAAACTGACGCTGATGATATAAAAAATCAATCTTATTTTTCTGATTATTTGTCTGAAGAAATGTGGACGATGTGAACTTAAAGGGACAGTTCACTCAGTCATCATCTCCTCCTGATGATATAAAGTCAGGCTAAGTCATCATCTCCTGATGATATAAAGTCAGGCTCAGTCATCATCTCCTCCTGATGATATAAAGTCAGGCTCAGCCATCATCTCCTCCTGATGATATAAAGTCAGGCTCAGCCATCATCTCCTCCTGATGATATAAAGTCAGGCTCAGTCATCATCTCCTCCTGATGATATCAAGTCAGGCTAAGTCATCATCTCCTGATGATATAAAGTCAGGCTCAGTCATCATCTCCTCCTGATGATATAAAGTCAGGCTCAGTCATCATCTCCTGATGATATAAAGTCAGGCTCAGTCATCATCTCCTCCTGATGATATAAAGTCAGGCTCAGCCATCATCTCCTCCTGATGATATAAAGTCAGGCTCAGCCATCATCTCCTCCTGATGATATAAAGTCAGGCTCAGTCATCATCTCCTCCTGATGATATAAAGTCAGGCTCAGCCATCATCTCCTCCTGATGATATAAAGTCAGGCTCAGCCATCATCTCCTCCTGATGATATAAAGTCAGGCTCAGTCATCATCTCCTCCTGATGATATCAAGTCAGGCTCAGCCATCATCTCCTCCTGATGATATAAAGTCAGGCTCAGTCATCATCTCCTCCTGATGATATAAAGTCAGGCTCAGTCATCATCTCCTGATGATATAAAGTCAGGCTCAGTCATCATCTCCTCCTGATGATATAAAGTCAGGCTCAGCCATCATCTCCTCCTGATGATATAAAGTCAGGCTCAGCCATCGTCTCCTCCTGATGATATAAAGTCAGGCTCAGTCATCATCTCCTGATGATATAAAGTCAGGCTCAGCCATCATCTCCTCCTGATGATATAAAGTCAGGCTCAGTCATCATCTCCTCCTGATGATATAAAGTCAGGCTCAGCCATCGTCTCCTCCTGATGATATAAAGTCAGGCTCAGCCATCATCTCCTCCTGATGATATAAAGTCAGGCTCAGCCATCATCTCCTCCTGATGATATAAAGTCAGGCTCAGCCATCATCTCCTCCTGATGATATAAAGTCAGGCTCAGCCATCATCTCCTCCTGATGATATAAAGTCAGGCTCAGCCATCATCTCCTCCTGATGATATAAAGTCAGGCTCAGCCATCATCTCCTCCTGATGATATAAAGTCAGGCTCAGTCATCATCTCCTCCTGATGATATAAAGTCAGGCTCAGCCATCATCTCCTCCTGATGATATAAAGTCAGGCTCAGCCATCGTCTCCTCCTGATGATATAAAGTCAGGTGAAGTCTCGTAGTCCACAGAACATTTCTGGAGCTTCACAGTAAAACAGAGTTGCAGCGTTCTGCTGAACAGCTGAAGCAGCTGGAGATGATTTAAACATCAGATGTCTCCATGCAGCTCGTCTGCTGTGATCACAGAGATCAACCTGATCTGAGGAGACCAGATTTACACCCTCTACATGCGGTCGAGCTCGTGCTAACACTGTTAGCTCAGCAGCTACAGTGAAGGGTTACATGTTACACAGAGAGGGAGGGATGGATCAGCCTGATGTGTGACTGTTATGTTTCTCACTGTCGTGGATCACATGCAGTTGAACCATCAACCAGTCTGAGGAACCAAAATCTGAAATAATCAACATTTTAAAATGCAGCATCTGAAACAATCAGATAGAACCTGCACAAACAAACATGAAGTTTTTAACAGGGCAGAGCTGCTAACGACTTTATCTTCATCACTAAACTTCAACACAAAAAGGTTTTTGTACATTTTTTATTGTTTCCACTTTAAAAAGCTTCAGACAGCAGAGATGAAATCAAACTGCGCTCATAAATAAAAACAATCATCAGACTGTGTGTGACGTCATAGAGACATATATTAATATACAGGTCAGGTGTACAGTGTGATGTACGAGTCAGATCAACAGAGAGGTTCAGACTCTGGTCACACTGGTTCATATTGACCAGCCAGGTCCCTCTTCAGTGTGTCAGCCTGAGCCTCCATCCATCCATGTGATCCAGGTCCAGGTCCAGTGTAATCCCTGGATCGTCCCGCTCTGTCCCGCGTCGTTTCAGGTCGTCCACAGATGATGAACATAAATAAATAAAATAAATAAATAAATCACCTCTGACGTTGTTCTGGAACTGAAACTTCCCTGAATGAGTTCAAACAGATGACAGTTTCCTCTCCGCTCGTTAGAACCAGCAGATTGTGTTGAAATATCTTATAAACGTGACATTTTTAAACCAGGACAGGACGTGACATCATCACCACAGGGTCACATGACGTCCACAAAGAAATCACTGGGGTTACCCATGGCGAGGCAGAAGGACTGTCGGGCTCGAGACGGCGACGGGGCCGGTGGGACGTCCTGTGAGTCTTTGTTAACCTGGAGACCAGTGAGGGAGGTCGGGGGTTGTCGGGTGCTGTCGTCACCGGGGGACTCCGCCTCCAGCTGTTTGTCAGGTGAAGCTGTCACTTCCTGTTTGGTGGACTCGCTGTCTCCTCCTCCTCCCACCTCCCTCTGACCGTCACTACAGTTTGATCCACTGCTGCCACTTCCTGTCAACACAGACCACCAAAATAAAACACTTTACTACTGATCCTCAGAATTCAGGAGCGAGACATAACGTGGTAAATAACTGTCCACATGGTGGAGCTGCATGTGAAGCAGATTCTCAAGTCTGTCCAGAGTGAACCCTCTTCTCAAACAAATCAATGTAGGATCTCTGAGAGAGAGTTTCCTCTGGTACCAGTCAGCTGATCGTCCTCATCACACTGGACAAGAGACACTGCAGGCTAACGCACAGCTAGCTGCAGGCTAACGCACAGCTAGCTGCAGGCTAATACACTGCTAGCTGTGCTGACTGTTAGTGTTACATTAAATGAAATATGAAGTAAAAAGTATGTTTTGCAGTAACGTAATCTTGGTCCTCAGAGGAAATGTTTCCTTCACAGTTCACCAGTCACTGGACAAAAGAAGTGATGTTTATAAGGAGCCACATGGTGGCGCTGTCGCTGAGTCTTTTAATAAGCTGAAGTCAAACTTGAAATGATCTGTGAAGTCTGATGCTCATCGTTCAGGACATATTAGCTGAGATGGATCCACATGTTCTATTGATCCTGATCCTACAGGACCGACTGTGTTTGTGATAATCATTGTGTCACCTTCACTGTGCTGACTTCCTCCTCCTCCTCCTCCTCCTCCTCCCCAGGCGGGCAGCTGGTGGAGGGGGTGAGGCGAGCTGTAGGGGTGAGGGACGGGGTGTTGGTAGGAGAAGGCTGGAGGGTCACAGTTTGATCCTGCTGCTCGACTGGAGGCCTCCTCGTGATCCAGCAGAGACATGACAGCCAGCTCTGAGACACAGAGGAGACACATTATTAAGAGACATCAGGTTCACGTATCAGAGACACTTTGAGATGGTTTGTAGCTCCGCCCCTCCTGTGGAGGACCTCCAGGCTCCGCCCTCAGCCCTTTATTATCCTGTTTCTACATGTTGACAAATATTTTACAGGTTCAACATCAGCTGAAGAAAATGTGTTCTCATTAAACTGCAACAGACACTGTCTCCAGATGTTAGACAGATGTTAGACACTGTCTCCAGATGTTAGACAGATGTTAGACACTGTCTCCAGATGTTAGACAGATGTTAGATGCTGTCTCCAGATGTTAGACAGATGTTAGACGCTGTCTCCAGATGTTAGACAGATGTTAGACACTGTCTCCAGATGTTAGACAGATGTTAGACGCTGTCTCCAGATGTTAGACAGATGTTAGATGCTGTCTCCAGATGTTAGACAGATGTTAGACACTGTCTCCAGATGTTAGACAGATGTTAGACACTGTCTCCAGATGTTAGACAGATGTTAGACGCTGTCTCCAGATGTTAGACAGATGTTAGACACTGTCTCCAGATGTTAGACAGATGTTAGATGCTGTCTCCAGATGTTAGACACTGTCTCAGCTGATGTCACCTCTCTGTCTGTGATAACAACATTAGTTTGATTGACAGCTGAGATCAGCTGTTTAATCTGCGTTCTCTACAATCAGATGTTTTCTGAAACTGTTCATCGTCTGTGTGTTTGAGTGTGTCACAGCCTGAGAGGCAGTTATAGAACTGGATCAGCGGTTCAGCCCAGACGTTGCCTCCAGTGACCCGACAACACACTTCTGACTGGTCATGTCAGATTATCAGCTGTGTGAAATATTAAAAAAGATGTTTTTGTTAAATTCTGAATGTTGACAACAACAATCATCCAAAACATTTGGTCGGTACCAAGATTTAAAATGGATCACATGATGCTGAACACAGAATCAGACCTCTGTGTGTGTTTTTACCTCATAATATCACGAATGGGTCCAATCAGAACATTGTTTAATTCAACCTCCTGACAGTGAAACAATCAGCAGAATGAACAAAAATCATCTGAATCAGAAATCTGACATAATGGATCAACACCCTGACGTTTAAAGGAACAGGACTAATGAACAGCTGGTTCTGTTGAGTCTGTGAAGCCGCTGAGCTTTGAGCTGTTTGTCTCCATCTTGTGGCTGTCAGTGGTACTGCAGCCTCACACACTTTAACAAGTTTAATGTATTGAATAGTTTGGTGTTGTCCTGCAGGCCTGACTGTTACTGACTCTGCTCACCTCCACAAAGGTCTCCAAACACGTAGTAGCACTGTTCAGAGAAGGTCACCTTGTTGACGGTGTGGCGGATGTACCCGGCCTTTAGCAGGTTCCCGGCATACTTGCGAGCTTCACGGCGGTCGGTGAAACCTTCGACGTTCCGGTGGAGCCAGTCGACCACGTCCGAACCTGACGGAGCGAAGATCAGCTGAAGTCAGAGGATCTTTACAGAAACATTCAGATAAATGATCTTCTTCTTCTGTCAGTGCAACATTCAGAAAGGACGAGATGCAGCTGAGAAGACAAACAAGCAGTCGTATCTCTTCTGCCACAGTTTACATCTCGCCACTCAAAGTGCAACCAGCCTTTCAACACGCAACCAATGAGACGACAGTTATTCACTCATGAGAGAAGAAGGTTTCACGTCTCGTTCATCATCTTCACTTCTTCCCTGCAGGATGAACTCTGCAGTGACTGTTGTTGTGTTAAACTGAATTAAATCATTATAAAGGTTTTGTTTTAGTTTTCTTCCTGGTGGGCGGAGCTTCTCACCAATGAAGGCGTTAGGGATGGTGATCTTCAGCCACATCCTGTCCCGAACCTCCAGGCCTGACTCAGGATTGGCCATCGCCTTGACGACAGCCGTCATGTCGCTGTGGATGCTGAGATGGTTGTCCTCGTGCACGCCTGAAAAACATCACATTAGTGTCGGAGTCGTGGACGGAGAGGTGATGGATGGATGCTGCAGTGGCTGATGGGAGTCTCACCGTAGTGTGGGAGGAGACTTCCTGTCATGGCGGCGGTGTGAGACACCCAGGCAGCGGGGTCGATGGGACGGACCGGCTCGCCTTCAGAAGAAGAAGAAACAGTGTGTGAATTATATCAGAACCAGTAAATACTGGAGACGCAACGGATCATATCAGAACTGTTACTGTTAGTCTCTGTCCTCAGACATGTCTCTGTCCTCAGGACCTGGTGTCAGGGTGCAGGTGAGAGACTAAATTATGTTAATGAGGTTCCTCTGAAGTAAAAAGACGTGTGTGTGTTGTTGACTCACTCCGGGGCAGTGTGAAGCAGCCTCGTGGGTTTGGATCCCAACACTTCGCCACCGTTAACGTCACAGGACTACAGACAGACGGACAGACAGACAGACAGACGGACAGACAGACAGACGGACAGACAGACAGACAGCAGGAGCAGTATTAGTATTATTAGCAGTATTAATAGTACATGCAGTAGAAAGAAACATGTTCAGAGGTGATTGTTGGTGTTCAGACTCTGACCGTCACTCCCCAAAAACACACCTCAACTAAAGCACAGTAGAGACTGGGGAGTGACGATTATAACAGGATATCGTCCCAGTAGTAGAAGTACAACAGCTGATATCTGGAGGTGTTGTCAGGACACCAGGGATAGAGAATTCAAGGTGTGAGTGTTTTAAACACCAACAGGAAGTGTTGCCCCACTGAGAAGAGCTTTGCCCTCCAGGATTACAGAGTAGGAGTACTGTAGTACAAGTAATATAACTCACTGAAGCAGAAGTAATAGTAGTTTCAGAAGTACTAGAAGTTGTAGTAGTATGAGATAGATAGATAGATAGATAGATAGATAGATACTTTATTGATCCCGAGGGAAATCCAAGGTCTCCAGTAGCTTATAAACAACACACACAACATACACATACAACATAAACAGGATGATAAAATATCTACATGAATGTAAAAGAGAAATGTAAAAAGAAATGTATAAGCATGAGACGCTTGCAGGGACTGACCCTGTGATTCAGCGTGCATTGTAAATGATGTCTCAGATCAGATGAGATGTCTCACCCTGGTTTGTGAACGATCTCTCTGAGGACTCTGACAGCGTCGTCGTTACTCATGTTCTCAAAGTTGATGTCGTTCACCTGAAAATACAAGAACAGTCCTACCATGAGTATTAGTACTACTAACAGATACCACTGTAGTACCTGCAGTAACACGTCTCTGACAGTAGTATTAGTACTGCAGTACCTGCAGTAACACGTCTCTGACAGCAGTATTAGTACTGTAGTACCTGCAGTAACACGTCTCTGACAGTAGTATTAGTACTGCAGTACCTGCAGTAACACGTCTCTGACAGTAGTATTAGTACTGCAGTACCTGCAGTAACATGTCTCTGACAGTAGTATTAGTACTGCAGTACCTGCAGTAACACGTCTCTGACAGCAGTATTAGTACTGCAGTACCTGCAGTAACACGTCTCTGACAGTAGTATTAGTACTGTAGTACCTGCAGTAACACGTCTCTGACAGTAGTATTAGTACTGTAGTACCTGCAGTAACATGTCTCTGACAGCAGTATTAGTACTGTAGTACCTGCAGTAACACGTCTCTGACAGCAGTATTAGTACTGTAGTACCTGCAGTAACATGTCTCTGACAGCAGTATTAGTACTGTAGTACCTGCAGTAACACGTCTCTGACAGCAGTATTAGTACTGTAGTACCCGCAGTAACACGTCTCTGACAGCAGTATTAGTACTGTAGTACCCGCAGTAACACGTCTCTGACAGCAGTATTAGTACTGTAGTACCCGCAGTAACACGTCTCTGACAGCAGTATTAGTACTGTAGTACCCGCAGTAACACGTCTCTGACAGCAGTATTAGTACTGCAGTACCTGCAGTAACACGTCTCTGACAGTACTGTAGTACCCGCAGTAACACGTCTCTGACAGCAGTATTAGTACTGCAGTACCTGCAGTAACATGTCTCTGACAGTACTGTAGTACCCGCAGTAACACGTCTCTGACAGCAGTATTAGTACTGCAGTACCTGCAGTAACACGTCTCTGACAGTACTGTAGTACCCGCAGTAACACGTCTCTGACAGCAGTATTAGTACTGCAGTACCTGCAGTAACACGTCTCTGACAGTACTGTAGTACCCGCAGTAACACGTCTCTGACAGCAGTATTAGTACTGCAGTACCTGCAGTAACACGTCTCTGACAGTACTGTAGTACCCGCAGTAACACGTCTCTGACAGCAGTATTAGTACTGCAGTACCTGCAGTAACACGTCTCTGACAGCAGTATTAGTACTGTAGTACCTGCAGTAACACGTCTCTGACAGTAGTATTAGTACTGCAGTACCTGCAGTAACACGTCTCTGACAGTACTGTAGTACCCGCAGTAACACGTCTCTGACAGCAGTATTAGTACTGCAGTACCTGCAGTAACATGTCTCTGACAGCAGTATTAGTACTGTAGTACCCACAGTAACACGTCTCTGACAGCAGTATTAGTACTGCAGTACCTGCAGTAACATGTCTCTGACAGCAGTATTAGTACTGCAGTACCTGCAGTAACATGTCTCCGGGCTCGATGCGTCCGTCTGCTGCCACTGCTCCTCCCTTCATGATGGAGCCGATGTAAATCCCTCCGTCTCCTCTGTCGTTACTCTGACCAACAATACTGATACCCAGGAAGTTATACCTCTCTGACAGAGAGACAGACAGACAGAGAGACAGACAGACAGACAGACAGACAGAGAGACAGACAGACAGACAGACAGACAGAGAGACAGACAGTGTGTATCAACACGTAAAGATTTTATTAGACAAAGTTAATTGTTCTCACTTCCTGATTATGTTTATGATCATATGTGAGAGAACAGATGATAAAACATGTTGTTACTTTAAATACAGGCATGAAACTGTCTCTGTGACATGAACAGAAGACAGAAACATGATCACAGTGATGAAGTGTTAGTGACGTCCACACTCACCAGTGGTGGAGAGTAATCTTTACTCCAGTACTGTACATCAGTACAATGTTCAGCTACTTGTACTCAGTATGAATTGTACCTGAACATATTATAGATGAATATCAACTGAATATTTCAGTCAAATTCAAAGATTAAATCAAAATCCAGAAACTGAAAACGGATGTTGTGTATCTCTGTATTTTTTTTATTCTTTCCTCTCCCATTAATATTATGGCGACCCCTCAGATTTGTCCGGTGAGCCTTTGGAGGGGCCCAACCCGCAGCTTGGGAACTACTGGACTACACCAGCTAACTGTGTATAAAGTACTTTAAAAGGTCTTGTACTTCAACTTAAAGAAATGCTCTGGATACTTCTTCCACTGCTGGTACTCACCCATGTTCAGAGTTACAGTGATGACGTTGAGCGACATGGTGGAGTCAGTGACACTGCTGAAAGACACAGACTGAGAGACAGACAGACAGATACAGGAGGACAGACAGAGAGACAGAGACGGACAGATAAGAGAGGAAAATGAAGGACAGATCAGTGACAGAAGAAATTCACACACAGAAAGGTAGAAGACAGAAGACGATGTTTCACTTCATCAAATAACATCACTGACAGAAGAGACAAGTGTCCTCAGGGACTGAACTGAGTCACTGCAGAGTCCTCAGAGACTGAACTGAGTCACTGCAGAGTCCTCAGGGATGAACTGAGTCACTGCAGATGTTTTGATGCTCTTTAAAACTTGAATCTGAGAGGAAGTTTCAGTTCTGATATTATCATCAAAAATAGACACAAACACAAGAGATGCTGAATTCTGTCAGTGATGTCATGTGATGTGTGTGTGTGTGTGTGTGTGTGTGCGTGTGTGTGTGTGTGTGTGGTTGTGTACCCTCTCCATCCGCTGTGTTTTGGGTTTTCGGTGGCGGCGGCGCTGTCGCCTGACGAGTCGTGGTGAGGAGCTGCTTTGCCCTGTTGATTGGCTGAACCTTGTGTGTGACATCACAGAGGAAAAACACCTGGTTCAGTTTGAGACATTTCAGGTGAAGGTGTGACAGGTTCTGATATTTAGGCATAAAAACAAATATCATAATGAAAAACCAGAATTAAATCATGATCCAAAAAATATGAGAGCAAAGGTCAAAAATCAAAATGCCTTCACCAATGGAAAAATAACTTCATAAAAATTAAACAAAATGTCCAAATATAAATCTAAAAAATCATATTATAAAATGAACATATCTATGTTAGTGAGCTCAGCTGCATATCTGAAACGTGTAATTGTAAATATAATATTAGTAAAACTAAAAGTAACTAATAGGAGACAACAAAAATCAAAAACTGTAGAAAAAGCTTTACATTTACAAAATACAAAAGACTTCAGAAAAGATCAAAATATATTCTAAATCACAGTTAATGTCGACACGTCCGATGAAAATGTGAGAATTAAAACACAAACCTTTGGAAACAAAATCAACGTTCAAGGCAAACATCAAAAACATACAAAATTTAAATGGGAAATGTGTCAAAAGATAAAAAAGTACAAAAATGTAAAAAAGTACAAAATTCAAACAAATCCAGAAATGTGACAAAATAAATATTATATTAAAAAGTATAAAATAAGAGTCGACTGACTTCGAATCAAAACTCCTGAATCTGTAAAAAGACTCTGACTGTGCAGATTATTAAAGATGTGTGGAGGTTGCTGAGCAGCCGAGTGTCACAGGAACACATTACTTCTGCTCTCAGATCAGCTGGGACTCTTTTATCTGATGGACAATAAACGCTGCACCGCCCGTCACATGACCTGCAGCAGCCAATCAGAGTGGAAGGAGGAGACCGGCGTCTGAACAGGTTTACTGGAGCAGAAGAAGAAGACCTCAGGGCAGGTGAGTGTGTGCTGTCATCAAACTGACCAATCACAGTGAGAGCTGATGATGATGTCAATGAGCCGTGTGTGTGTGTGTGTGTGTGTGTGTGTGTGTGTCTGTGTGTCTGTGTGTGTTTGTATGTGTGTGTGTGTGGGTCTGACCTTCCTCCTGAGTCTTCCTCAGATGAGCAGAAACTGGTCGTCTCTAATTGGCTGCTCTGTTGGGTTGATGAGCTGTCACCTCCACCTGTTGGCTCCGCCCCATTCTTCTGAGCCGGTCGGTGGGCGTGACCATTCAGATGCCCACCTGCAGAGACAGCAGCCAATCAGAGGCAGCAGGGCGCATCATCATCATCATCATCATCACTATCATCATCATCATCATCATCACATCATCATCATCATCATCATCACATCATCATCATCATCACATCATCATCATCATCATCACATCATCATCACATCATCATCATCATCATCACATCATCATCACATCATCATCATCATCATCACATCATCATCATCATCATCACATCATCATCACATCATCATCATCATCACCACCATCACCATCATCATCATCATCACCATCATCATCATCATCATCATCACCATCACCATCATCATCGTCATCATCATCACCACCATCATCATCATCATCATCACATCATCATCACTATCATCATCATCATCATCACTATCATCATCATCATCATCACATCATCATCACTATCATCATCATCATCATCATCACATCATCATCATCATCATCATCATCATCACATCATTATCATCATCATCATCATCATCATCATCATCACATCATTATCACATCATTATCACATCATCATCATCATCATCATCACCATCATCATCATCACATCATTATCACATCATTATCACATCATCATCACATCATTATCATCATCATCATCATCACATCATCATCACTATCATCATCATCATCATCATCATCATCACTATCATCATCATCATCATCATCATCATCATCATCACTATCATCATCATCATCATCATCACATCATCATCATTATCATCATCATCATCATCACATCATCATCACTATCATCATCATCATCACATCATCATCACTATCATCATCATCACATCATCATCATCACATCATCATCATCACTATCATCATCACTATCATCATCATCATCATCATCACATCATCATCACTATCATCATCATCATCATCATCACATCATCATCACCACCATCATCATCATCACCATCATCACTATCATCATCATCATCACATCATCATCATCACATCATCATCATCACATCATCATCATCACTATCATCATCATCACATCATCATCATCACTATCATCATCATCATCATCACATCATCATCACTATCATCATCATCATCATCATCACTATCATCATCACCATCATTATCACATCATTATCACATCATCATCATCATCATCACATCATTATCACATCATTATCACATCATCATCATCATCATCATCACATCATTATCACATCATTATCACATCACATCATCACATCATCATCATCATCATCATCACATCATTATCACATCATTATCACATCACATCATCATCACATCATCATCATCATCATCATCACATCATTATCACATCATCATCACATCATTATCACATCATCATCACATCATCATCATCACCATCATCATCATCACATCATTATCACATCATTATCACATCATCATCATCATCATCATCACATCATTATCATCATCATCATCACATCATCATCACTATCATCATCATCATCATCATCATCATCACTATCATCATCATCATCACATCATCATCACTATCATCATCATCACATCATCATCATCATCACATCATCATCACTATCATCATCATCACATCATCATCATCACCATCATCACTATCATCATCATCACATCATCATCATCACATCATCATCATCACTATCATCATCACTATCATCATCATCATCATCATCACATCATCATCACTATCATCATCATCATCATCATCACATCATCATCACCACCATCATCATCATCACCATCATCGTCATCATCATCACCACCATCATCATCGTCATCATCATCACCACCATCATCATCATCATCATCACCATCATCATCATCATCATCATCATCATCATCATCATCACATCATTATCACATCATTATCACATCACATCATCATCACATCATCATCATCATCATCATCATCATCATCATCATCACCATCATCATCACATCATCATCATCATCATCACCATCATCATCATCACCATCATCGTCATCATCATCACCACCATCATCATCGTCATCATCATCACCACCATCATCATCATCATCATCACCATCATCATCA
>NC_133216.1:532500-537500 GCF_040436345.1 Pagrus major | reverse complement strand
CAGATCCAGGACCAGACCAGGACCAGATCCAGGACCAGGATCAGATCCAGGACCAGACCAGGACCAGATCCAGGACCAGGATCAGATCCAGGACCAGATCCAGGACCAGACCAGGACCAGATCCAGGACCAGGACCAGACCAGGACCAGATCCAGGACCAGGACCAGATCCAGGATCAGATCCAGGATCAGATCCAGGACCAGGACCAGACCAGGACCAGATCCAGGACCAGACCAGGATGTTACAGTCAGATTAGTGAGTCAGACCGTCTCAGAGCACATCTGTTTATAATCTGTCCAGGATCTGATCCCAGATTACACATCAAACACACAGCAGCAGTCAGCAGGTCACGTGACGTCACGTGACCATCAGGTGTCATGTGATGGAAGTGAATCAAAGTGTCAAAGAGTGCGTGATGATCACAGGACAGAGGACTGTAAACACATTATTGATCCTGATCGATCACTTCTATAGACACGTTACTGTACATGTTACAACAACAAACAACATCAACCACAACAACAACAACCACAACAACAACAACCACAACAACAACAACAACAACAACAACAACAATAATAATAATAATATTAATAATATTAATAATGATGACGTGTTGTTTTGCTGATCACTGTGATCGATCACGTGACTCACCCGAAGTCGTCGTCCACGGACTTGAAGAAGAATTTCACGTTGGGTTTGTTCAGGACCTGTTTGAAGTCCGCCAGGGTGACGCGCTGCGCGGGCACGTTGATCCGGATCAGGTAGGGGGTGTCCTGGTCCTCCAGGTGGTAGATGACCCGGGTCTCCTCCGCCATGCTGTCCCCCATGGAGCGGCCCGGAGCACCGGGAGCACCGGCCTGGAGGAGAGACAGACAGGGATGCTGAGCTCGAGACACCTGTCTGTCTGCCTGTCTGCCAGCCTGTCTGTCCGAGTGTCCAGCTGTCTGTCTGTCCAGCTGTCTGTCTGTCCAGCTGTCTGTCTGTCCAGCTGTCTGTCTGCCGGTCTCCGGTCTGTTCCGGTCCAGATGTGTCGGTCCAGATGCTGCAGGTCTCTGATGCTCCCAGTCTCCTCCGGAAGCCACGCCGACGTCACACCGACACCAGCGACGTTCACCACTTCCGGTCGAGCTTTTCAGAGTAAAATAGACGGGCCGTTTTACTGAGCTTTATTTTTTCACCCTGATTTGACTGAACTCTGGAGATTTCTTTACCGTTTCTATTGTTTTTAATCCACTTTGTCTTTTCTTATCCAAGTTTTCATTGTATTTCTATCATTTGTTGTGTTTAACGCATTTTCTGTTTTACTCTACATTCATTTTACATCATCCTCAGTAAAACTGTCTGTTATTGATACTACTGATTGTAAAGTCCTGATCATTATGAAGTATGTTTAAATACATGGTATTTATATTTCTCTAATTAAAATAAAGCTGTGTAATAGTTTCAGTATATTTACAGCGAAGCCACTTTATCAGTACTGAGCTCATCAATACAATTATTGGGTTTTCTTTATTGACTTCCTTTTAGATTTTGGATCAGATACTTTATTACTTTGTTGTAATCCGTTACATGATTGTTTCTCGGTCTCGGTTTCTCGTATGCGTTTATCGCTTTTATTTTGAAGGCAAAAACGGGTTTCCGGTTTATTTCGGAAGCATCGAAAATTCTAAAAATAAAAGCAGATAATTAATTCAACACAATGTAAATTTCTTGCTTTTTATTAGAATTTGATGAAAATTCAAAAGTTGCTGTTGTGACATTTTATTTTGAAACATATTTCTTCAGACTGCCCTTTCACAATAAATGTTTCTTCAACCATTACGCCCTCTCAATCAGGTTTATTGAACTACTTCTTTAGGAGGGAAGATTTTAAAAACACTGCAGAGCTCAGAAACATCCACTCAGTCCAACACTGTACAGTTAAAAAGCTGACTTTACTTTGAAAGAGTCAGGAAACCCATCACCTCAGAATTAACTTTAAAAAGGAGAGTATTAAATTTAACTTAATGAGCTAAAAATTTTAACAACTTAAAATCACAAGTCTGCTTTACTGAGTAACTTTGAGGTAATCAGTTTACAGGACATCACTTTGATTCTTTCCTCTGATAAATCAGAGTTGAAACGTTTTGGACACTAACATCACCAAAGGGCCAGAATCAGGTCGTTGTAGGCCGACGCGCTGCCAGTTGAATCGGTCTGCTCTAGAAGTTCTGCGGAAACCTCCTTAAAACTGCCTGGAAACCCTTAAAGATCCTTGAGACGCCCTCAAGGTCCGTCCATAAAGTCTTGGAGACATTCAAATAAAACAATCTGTAGTTTCAAGTTTTTATTTGTCGTCAAACATTCATTACAAACTTTCTGTGAAGAGGCGTTCACTGACAGCTGGGAGCAGTCGGATGTCCCAGCTTCAAATTGTTTATTGTTCCAAAAACAGAAATAATATTTACTGATCAAATATTTATCAGTATGACGTCATCACGTACTGATCAGGATCAATGATTCAGTTCACCACCGGACAGACAGTGTGGATCAGGGCAGGTTTAACAAACACTTCCTGTGTGCTTTTTATTTTCCCAGGTTAAAGTGAAACCTGGAGGCTGAGGACAGTTTCTGCTTCAGCCTCCTGATGCTTCACTTCCTGTCTCTCAGCTGATCTCAGTGATCTTCACTTTCAGTCTGAATTTTTTATTGCTGCTGCTGACTGAAGGTAAGAACAGTCATTAAAGGGACGAAGACGAAGCGGAACTGAAACCTCTCAGTTCCCAGCTGCAGTGAACGCAGCACTAAGGCCACTCAGGTGAAGTCCGCTGGTTTCTTTATTCGTCATGTGACTCGGACACGGTGGAGCGTGCTGCCCCGAGTCGTTGTCTACAGGTTTGTTAGAATCAGGAGGTAGAGTTAACGATGAGTCTTGTTCAGTTCAGCTACATGTTAATCAGTTATTAAAGCAGCAGTTTGTTTAACGACGAGCCGACAGTGAACACATCGCGCACACCAGACCCACAGGTGTGTAGCAGGTGTGAGAGGCTGCAGGTGGAAGTAAAATAATCACACAAGAGTTCTGTTCAGAGGCTCAGTTCTGCCACAGAGAGCCTAGAGTCAGTGAACATTACGAGTCAGCTCACCTCAGAGGAGTCAACATCTCTACCAGACTCACTCACTCAAACGTTTCCTGCACTCTTCAAAATAAAGCACTGGCCTTCAGAATAAAAGAGGCCGTGTTGTTGAGGCATCACTGAATGAAACTGATCACCAGACAGGAAACAAAGTGCTGACTCATCAGTCCACTAAAAACATTCACAAAATTTCTGATGATGAAGGAAGTTATTCTGAGCCTCAGCCACTCCGAGCTGTGATCAATCATCAACACGATCAATCATCAATCAATCATCTGATCTGCACGAGTCAGATCAGGATGACGATGACAGAGATGAAGAGAGAAACAGATCAGAATCAACAAACTCTCATCTTATTTCAAGTCATCGGATAAATTACACAGAACAATAAAAACTTTCATCCTTATACTCTGAACAGACGCTGGGACACTCGGCCAATCAGAGGAGCCGCCTCAGGGCCTCCAGCCACAGTTTGAGCAGCTCAGTGAGCTGCAGGTCGTCACATGACTGATCACATGACTGATCACATGACTGATCACATGACACATGAAATCTCTGGAGTGAACTTCCTGTCGTCTGGAGGCAGAGTTTTCTTCTTCAGTGTTCAAACTTTGTCACCATGGCAACAGCTTACATCATCAGTCTGACTTCGTGCCACCGCGTTCAGCCCGACCAATCGCAGCTTCCGTCAGGTGACAGGACAGGTGGACTTCATGCGGAGACGTTGACGTCCCGCAAAGCGATGGCAGCAGTCGTCCCAGCAGCAGTGGAGGCAGTTGCCGCGGCGGCAGGCTGCAGCTGGGGGGATAGGGAGGGGGATACCATGGACACGGCAGGCCCGTTCTGATTGGTCGGGGCAGTGCTGGTCTGGAACAGGATCTGCTGTAAAGTCCGTCTGAGGTTTGGATGCAGGCGGCGCTGAGTCTGGTTAAAAATCTCCACGGCAACACACTTCATCACCCCGGAAACCAGGTCGTCATACAGCGGCACGGTGTACATCCTGGAGGTCTGCGGAGAGGAAGAAGTGCATGTTAAAAACACTTGTCACGCTGCGCCTGTCCTCACGCTGTGCCTGTCCTCACGCTGTCCCTGTCCTCAAACTGTCCCCGTCCTCAAACTGTCCCCGTCCTCAAACTGACGCTGCTCCTGTCCTCAAACTGTCCCTGTCCTCCTGCTGCTCCTGTACTCATGCTGCACCTGTCCTCACGCTGTCCCCGTCCTCACGCTGTCCCTGTCCTCACGCTGCCCCTGTCCTCACGCTGCCCCCGTCCTCACGCTGTCCCCGTCCTCACGCTGCTCCTGTCCTCACGCTGCTCCTGTCCTCAAGCTGTCCCTGTCCTCATGCTGCTCCTGTCCTCACGCTGTCCCCTTCCTCAAAATGTCCCCTTCCTTAAACTGTCACTGTCCTCACGCTGCCCCTGTCCTCACGCTGCTCCTGTCCTCAAACTGTCCCTGTCCTCACGCTGTCCCCGTCCTCACGCTGCCCCTGTCCTCACGCTGCTCCTGTCCTCATACAGTATCAGTGATGTTTTATTACTCACGTGTTTGTGGAGGAAGGCTCGGACTCGCGGCAGTTCAGGGTAGAAACTGTTCCTGACGACCAGCTGCAGCCAGCGGATCTGAACCTCAGCGTTCAGACCGTCAAACAGAGACGAGTAACAAGCAGACAGAGCCGCCATCACATCTGGAGACAGACAGAGAGACGGGTCAGAGTGATGTCATCTTTCCTGACTCCGCCTATCAGTGAGTCACCGAGGATGTCACACTCTGACATCACTATGATCAGTATTATGAGTGTATACCGTGTGTGAGGGGCGACAGGTCGAGCATGCGGTCGAGGAACAGGACGATCTGAAAGGTGCTCCAGGCTGAGAGGTCAAA
>NC_133216.1:497500-525000 GCF_040436345.1 Pagrus major | reverse complement strand
AGACAGCGTTAGCTAATTTAACTAGTTAGACTAGCCTGGTTAGCAAGGCGGCTAATTAGCAGAGAGTCTAATTAGCATTAGCACCAGACGGCGCATTCTTCGTGGTGTGAGAGGAGCAGCAGTCTATGTAAAATCCATCAGGACCGGAGGAGGACAGCCACACAAACACCGGCTCCTCATGTGCACTCACCCCGGCTCTGTGCGCTGTGTCCCGGACACCGGATCCAGGTCCTCCCGGTGCGGGTCAGCGTGAGCCGGTGGTTGTGTGAGTGTCCGGCTGATGGAGCAGAGACGAGCCGGCAACAAAGGACAGGATGATCCGACAGAGAGACACGAGACAACAGCGGAGGACCGAGAGGACACCGGAGGATCTGCTCCGGACAAACAGGAAGTAACTACACCGCCTACAAAGTTTGTGTCGGCCGCAGGGGGCGCTGTGGAGCCAATCACAGCCCAGACACTGGGTCAGAGGTCAGAGGACAGACAGGCAGAGAGAGACAGACACTGGGTCAGAGGTCAGAGAGAGAGACAGGCAGAGAGAGAGACAGAGAGAGAGACAGACAGGCAGAGAGAGAGACAGAGTCAGAGGACAGACACTGGGTCAGAGGTCAGAGGACAGACAGGCAGAGAGAGAGACAGAGAGAGAGACAGAGTCAGAGGACAGACACTGGGTCAGAGGTCAGAGGACAGACAGACAGGCAGAGAGAGAGACAGAGAGACAGACAGGCAGAGAGAGAGACAGAGTCAGAGGACAGACACTGGGTCAGAGGTCAGAGGACAGACAGACAGGCAGAGAGAGAGACAGACAGGCAGAGAGAGAGACAGACAGAGAGAGACAGACAGAGAGACAGAGAGAGAGAGACAGACAGGCAGACAGGCAGAGAGAGAGAGACAGGCAGAGAGAGACAGACAGACAGGCAGACAGAGAGACAGAGAGACAGACAGGCAGAGAGAGACAGACAGACAGGCAGACAGAGAGACAGAGAGACAGACAGGCAGAGAGAGACAGACAGACAGAGAGACAGAGAGAGACAGAGAGAGAGACAGAGTCAGAGGACAGACACTGGGTCAGAGGTCAGAGGACAGACAGGCAGAGAGAGAGAGACAGGCAGAGAGAGAGACAGGCAGAGAGAGAGAGAGAGACAGACAGGCAGAGAGAGACAGGCAGAGAGAGAGACAGGCAGAGAGAGAGACAGAGTCAGAGGACAGACACTGGGTCAGAGGTCAGAGGACAGACAGGCAGAGAGAGAGACAGAGAGACAGACAGGCAGAGAGAGAGACAGAGTCAGAGGACAGACAGACAGGCAGAGAGAGAGACAGAGAGACAGACAGGCAGAGAGAGAGACAGAGTCAGAGGACAGACACTGGGTCAGAGGTCAGAGGACAGAGAGAGAGACAGACAGGCAGACAGGCAGAGAGAGACAGAGTCAGAGGACAGAGAGAGAGACAGACAGGCAGAGAGAGAGACAGACAGGCAGACAGAGAGACAGAGAGACAGAGAGAGACAGAGAGACAGAGAGAGAGTCAGAGGACAGACAGACAGGCAGAGAGAGACAGAGAGAGTCAGAGGACAGACAGACAGGCAGAGAGAGACAGACAGGCAGAGAGAGAGAGACAGGCAGAGAGAGACAGACAGAGTCAGAGGACAGACACTGGGTCAGAGGTCAGAGGACAGACAGACAGAGAGAGACAGACAGGCAGAGAGAGACAGACAGAGTCAGAGGACAGACACTGGGTCAGAGGTCAGAGGACAGACAGACAGAGAGAGACAGACAGTCAGAGAGAGAGACAGAGAGACAGACAGACAGACAGAGAGACAGAGAGACAGACGGAGAGACAGACAGTCAGAGAGACAGACAGAGAGACACACAGACAGACAGACAGAGAGACAGACAGAGAGAGACAGACAGAGAGACAGACGGAGAGACAGACGGAGAGACAGACAGTCAGAGAGACAGTCAGAGAGACAGACAGAGAGACAGACGGAGAGACAGACAGACAGACAGACGGAGAGACAGACAGTCAGAGAGACAGACAGTCAGAGAGAGAGACAGAGAGACAGTCAGACAGACAGAGAGACAGTCAGAGAGACAGACAGACAGACAGTCAGACGGAGAGACAGAGAGACAGAGAGACAGACAGACAGTCAGACAGACAGTCAGAGAGACAGACAGTCAGAGAGAGAGACAGACAGAGAGACAGTCAGAGAGACAGTCAGACAGACAGAGAGACAGTCAGAGAGACAGACAGACAGACAGTCAGACGGAGAGACAGAGAGACAGAGAGACAGACAGAGACAGTCAGAGAGACAGACAGTCAGACAGTCAGTCAGACAGTCAGAGAGACAGTCAGAGAGACAGACGGAGAGACAGACAGACAGACAGACAGACGGAGAGACAGACAGACAGACAGTCAGAGAGACAGTCAGAGAGACAGACAGTCAGAGAGAGAGACAGACAGTCAGACGGAGAGACAGACAGACAGACAGACAGACAGACAGACAGTCAGAGAGACAGTCAGAGAGACAGACGGAGAGACAGACAGTCAGACAGACAGACAGACAGTCAGAGAGACAGACGGAGAGACAGAGAGACGGAGAGACAGACAGACAGACAGACAGACAGACGGAGAGACAGACAGAGAGACAGTCAGTCAGAGAGACAGACAGACGGAGAGACAGACAGAGAGACAGTCAGAGAGACAGACAGAGAGACAGACGGAGAGACAGACAGAGAGAGAGACAGAGAGACAGACGGAGAGACAGACAGAGAGACAGTCAGTCAGAGAGACAGACAGACGGAGAGACAGACAGAGAGACAGACAGTCAGAGAGACAGTCAGAGAGACAGACAGACATAGACAGTCAGACAGAGAGACAGACGGAGAGACAGACAGTCAGAGAGACAGTCAGAGAGACAGACAGACAGAGAGACAGACAGACATAGACAGTCAGACAGAGAGACAGACAGTCAGAGAGACAGACAGAGAGACAGACAGTCAGAGACAGACAGTCAGAGAGACAAACAGACAAGTCAGAGAGACAGACAGACATAGACAGTCAGACAGAGAGACAGTCAGGCAGAGAGACAGTCAGAGAGACAGACGACCTTAAAGTCGTACTCGAGTACAATCTTTGACTCTAAAATGTAGTGGAGTGGAAATATAAAGTAACAGAAAATGGAAATACTCGAGTAAAGTACAATTTGTAATTGAGTAAAAGTACTTAGTTACGTTCCATCAGTGGAAACTAAACTCAACAAACACGTTCTTTAAGAACACTTCACCTGTATTCGATTACATTATCATCATTTATCAGTTCGTAACCTGGAATGTAACTAAGTACATTTACTCAAGTACTGTTCAGGTACTTTACTTGAGTATCTTCATTTTCTTCAACTTTACACTTCTGCTCCACATCTCAGAGGCGAATATTGTTACTTCTTTTTACTCCACTACATTTGTCTGACAGCTTTAGTTACTAGTTACTTTTCAGATTACCTTCCTGTCCAGTGTAAACCTCGTATCTCTGGATGTGCTGATGAACGTTTGTGATGAACTGAATGTGTCAAACAGTCAAACTCGAGTAAAAGTCTTAAAGTGTCTGATATTAAATGTAACTAAGTATCAAAAGTAAAAGTAACTGATCCATATATTTATATACTGTGGGCGACAGATTGATGGACCTGTTCTGTGGCTCTGATGCAGTAATCTGTAAAGTAACTAGTAACTTGTTTGAGTCGAGTCGAGCAGCAGAAGAAAGACAAACAGGAAACTTGTTTGTGAATCATCTTTAATTCTCAGAGACGTCACAGACAAACATTCAGTCCACTTCCTGTTCCGAGTCTGTTTAGCATCGTTAGCATTCACAGCCTGTTAGCTTCACCGATGAATGCTAATGATGCTAATCTGTTGCTAACATCAGACTCCTGATTCAGACGTCACTGAATGTGACCTCACAGGTGTGTCTGCCGACAGGTGGCGCTGTGACATCACATCAGACGATGAACAAACATTCACAACTCGTCACTTCCTGTTTTAAGAAGCCTTCAACAGGAAGTCGTGTGGAGAAGAAATCTTTTGTTTAAAAACAGAAATAACGTTTAACCAGCTCGTTAGTATTTATTGAGTCAAACTGCTGATAAATGATCGGTGAGCTGCTGAAGATCAATAATCGTCTTTGTTTTCTCACATTATCACAAATAAATCGACAAAGTTCAAACAGACAAAAACACAAGTTCACTCAGAGTTTTTGTTTTTGTGACAAATGTTTTTATTCCAAACTGTGACAGTCTGCGGCGACGCTTCACGAGACAATACAAAATAAAGAACAAAAGAAAGACGATGAACTGGACAGAACAAATAGAATCAGAACCACGACGACAGAGTTCTGACTCTTCAAACAGAAAACAATAAAATAAAGATGGTTCTAACTGTAAAGTTTGTTTCCTGTAAAGACTCGACCGATCGAACGACCGACCGACCGATCGATCATGTGATGAAACCGCTCTAGAAACACGGGCCCGGTCTCGTTCTCGTCACAGTTCACTGGTTTCACTTCGATGGTCCGGAGACGAGCCGACAGAAGTGAAGTGAAAGCAGTGAAGCGAGTGTCGGAGGACCGCCGAGCCGTCCTGCTGTGTCGTTGATGAATGTGATCGCTATTATTTGGTCTTCTTGTCGGTGGCGAGCGTGTCGTGCAGTTTAGAAACGCTCTTCTCAAACTGGTCCATCACCAGCGTCCCGTGCTCGTCGAAGAACACGGACACCGACTTGGTGAACTCGGCTTCTCTCCAGATCTTCGTCTTCCCGTCGGTGAAGGAGACTCTGAGGGTGTACTGGTCGTCGAACCTGAGAGACACAATATCATCATTTCACACATTATGAGGACTGCCTGCAGTAATGAGACAGACACCCCATCAAAGTGCATTGTGGGTAAAGGTTCAGACCTCTTGAGGGAGGAGGACAGCTGCCAGACGTGATCCGGATCCATCCCAGCTGGATCTTTCTGCAGCGCCACCAGGAAGATGTTCTTCTCTTTGTAGGAGGTGTAGAGGGTGAGGATGCCCATCATGATGAAGTACGTGAGGGAGGCGGGGTTAAGGAGCATCAACCAATCACACACAGCCTGTCAGGAACTGCATCAAACAGACTGTTTTACACTTTTTTCCGCATCTTTGTTTCCTAAAATCTTTAAGAACTAAAGTTTACATGTGGACAGGTCCGACAGAAGTCGGCAGGTGAGCTCAGCTGAGCTCAGCTGAGCAGACTGAAGGATTGAAGGATATGAGATGACGCAGCAGGCCAGCACCGGTCTGGACTCGGGGAACGGGTGCAGGTAGTCCCAGACGAGCGCCAACATGGCGAACAGACAGGAGATGGTGCAGATCAACAGACGACCGTCAACCAGCTGGAAGTTCTCCAGGTAACAATACTTCTCCAGGAGCACCTGAAGGGGGCGCACACACAGACAATCAGTGTCAGTGATCAATGACAGGAAGGTGTACTGGAGGATCTTTCAGAATAAAAGCATGAAGTCGACCTTCTTGGCAGCGTCGTCTAGAGAGTTCTTCACTGCAGCTCCGTCCCATTTATCGATCTTCACTGGTTTCTCATCGATCCTCCACTGAAACACAAAAGCCAGCAGATTATTGATCCATCACAACAGTCAGGACACTTGTTATAACTCAGGTTATCATGTTTTATATTTCTAATACTTGTTTTAAAGCGAACAAACTGTTTCTTTGTTATTATCACAATAAAAGTAGAAATATGTTTATTTATTTAAGTTAATTCTTATCTTCAGCACCATTTATTGTTAAATTCTTCCAGAATGATGTCAGAACATGTCACAGATTTACAGTTAAACAGTGAAACACAAGTATTGTGCTCTCAGCTACAGGAACCCTTAAAGGACAGAAATCAGAAGGTTTGTTTCTGGTTGAACAAACAGTAAAAATCATAATTTCACAAAATATCAATAATTCATATATAGCTTGATATAAACTTCACACCAAGGCGTACCTCAAAATGGTTTACTGCTAAAACCCAAATATTAATATTAATTTTAGAGAAGCTTGAAAGGAGATAATCTGTCAGAAACAAGTTCAGATAAACAGAAAATTAAAAAAGAAATAATATCTAGAAGTTAATAAAATAAGAACAGAAATAAACAGCAGCAAGCAGCATGAATACACATTAACACACAATCTATTTGAGTTGTGTGTCAGAGTTCAACAATCTGAACACAGTTACACATGCAGCTGTTTAAACATCTGGGCTGATGAAGACGATCACTACATCTGACTGAGACACAAACAGCTCGAGTTTCATGAACTCAGACATAAAATGTGTTTTAAAGATTTCAGTGTGCAGGTGGAGGCTCACTCTTTAGTCTCATAACTGTACTTATAATTATAAACACTCACTGTGTACATTTCATTTCATTCGTCTCTTGTCCTGTTTATTGAACAGATTCCTGCACTAACATGTTCTTGAACGAAGCCGAAACGTTCATCTTTACAAATTAAAATAAAAAATGTTTCTGAGTGAACAGACTTCCTCTCTGTCTCCTGACAAAGTCTAATCAGTGGAAACACAGCGGGAGTTCAAGACCACACGCGTCCGCGGAACGCAGAATTCTGCCGCTAACAGCAGCTGCAGTCAGCCTGACTGTGTGCGGTTTGAACTAGTAAATAAAGTTAAATTGGCAGTTTTGTGAGTGGAGTTTGGTGCAGCAGATGTAACAGCTGGAAACAGCGAACTGAGCGACCGGCTGCAGTGTGAACACGCACCGCTTCATGAGGCCAGCGGGCTCAAACAGCTCGGCTTCTTCATCAGCTCCGTTATTAAATTATATTTAATTCATGTACACGTACACAAATTCTGCAGCGCTGCTGTTAGCATGCTAAGCTAACGTTAGCATGCTAACAGCAGCGCTGCAGACTCCGTTTCCGGCTCTCAGAGAGAAAAGCTCCGCTCTGCATCAGTTTAACTGGAGTTACAGACGGTCCTGCTCCCCCTGCTCCTCTCTACTCCTCCCTGCTCCTCACTACTCCTCCCTGCTCTCCGCTCAACCAACACATTTAAACTTATTCCTTACTTTCT
This sequence comes from Pagrus major, assembly GCF_040436345.1. Lineage (NCBI taxonomy): Eukaryota > Metazoa > Chordata > Actinopteri > Spariformes > Sparidae > Pagrus > Pagrus major. Next base: position 517,897 of record NC_133216.1, on the reverse strand, counting down.
CCAGCAGTCCGCTCTTCCCGTTCCTCGCGGCGGCCATCTTCTCTTCCGCTACAGACCTGTGACCTGGACGCGTCTGATTGGCTGTTACCGCTGTTTGAACGACCGCACGCTTGTGACGTAGCAGCGTCGTCATCAACAACTCAACAGTCAGTCTGACGTGTTATTGGACAACAGCTGCTTTTACTCTGCTGTGTGAAGTAACTGACGTCATACTCGAGTAAAAGTAAAGATACTTAGATATATCAAACATTACTTTAGTCAAAGTGACGTCAGTACTCGAGTCTATACGTCTACTCTTCACATTTAGTTACTAGTTACTTTACAACTGCTGTAACAAGTACCAAAAGTCATACTCTAAAGTAACTAGTAACTAAAGTAACTAGTACACGTAGTGGAGTAAGAAGTGGAAGTATAACGAAGCAGAAAATTGAAATACTCAAGTAAAGTACAAGTACTTCAAAACTGTACTGAAGTACAGTACTTGAGTAAATGTACTTAGTTACATTCCATCACTGCTTTCACTACATGCAGCTGAGATACTTGCTGTGGTAGAATCATTGATCCTGATCAGATCAATGAGAGGAATTAAAGTTACATCGTGTTTCACATCTTTACATTTGTTGTTAGTCTGCAGATTATTTTATTGATTAACTGTCGATCAATAAACCAGAACGTCACGTTCAAGTCGTCTCCAGTTTCTCATGTGTTTGTAGTTTTAACGTACAGACGAGCTGATCACCTCCTGATTATTGATCTCTGATCAATGACAGAAACATGTGAGTGTAAACAAAGACGACGACTCGTTTGTGTTTTTGTTTCAGACTTTTAGGTTTTGTTGGTTTCAGCAGCCGCAGATCATCACACACACACACACACACACCACAGACACACACACACACACACACACACACACACACACACACAGACACACACACACACACACAGACACACAGACACACACAGACACACACACAGACACAGACAGACAGACACACACAGACACACACACAGACACACACACATAGACAGACAGACACACACACACCCCACACACACACACACACAGACACACACAGACACACACACATAGACAGACAGACACACACACACAGAGACACACACAGACACACAGACACACAGACACACTAGAAGTGAAGTCGTGTTCACATTAAAGAGGAAACAACAGAAGTGATCACTAAGTTTGATCACTTCCTGCTGCTGTCAGAGGAAACGTTACAGTTGCCATCTGCTGTTTAATCTGCCTTAAAGGTGCATTACGTCACTTCTTACAGGCCTGTAAACAAACAGAGGCGGAGCTTCAGATGATCTTTGTTTCTGTTCATGTGAGACAGAAACTGGATTCTAACTTCAGTTTTCTTGGAATGAGAAGAGAAGTGAGCTAAAAGTCCTGCAGTCCTGAAGTCCTGCAGTCCCGAAGTCCTAAAGTCCTGCAGTCCCGAAGTCCTGCAGTCCCGAAGTCCTAAAGTCCTGCAGTCCCGAAGTCCTGCAGTCCTGAAGTCCTAAAGTCCTGCAGTCCCGAAGTCCTGCAGTCCTGAAGTCCTGCAGTCCTGAAGTCCTAAAGTCCTGCAGTCCTGAAGTCCTGCAGTCCCGAAGTCCTAAAGTCCTGCAGTCCCGAAGTCCTGCAGTCCTGAAGTCCTAAAGTCCTGCAGTCCCGAAGTCCTAAAGTCCAGAAGTCCTGCAGTCCTGCAGTCCTGAAGTCCTGCAGTCCTAAAGTCCTGCAGTCCTAAAGTCCTAAAGTCCTGCAGTCCTAAAGTCCTGCAGTCCTGAAGTCCTAAAGTCCTGCAGTCCTAAAGTCCTAAAGTCCTGCAGTCCTAAAGTCCTAAAGTCCTGCAGTCCTAAAGTCCTAAAGTCCTAAAGTCCTAAAGTCCTAAAGTCCTGAAGTCCTAAAATCCTGCAGTCCTGAAGTCCTGCAGTCCTGAAGTCCTGCAGTCCTGAAGTCCTGAAGTCCACCAACACAAGACTTCATGACAGAGTTGTACTAAAAGAACCTTTAACACACAACAGATGTCAGTCTGGGTCATAATGTGTTTCTGATGAGGACAAACTGTAAAGTTACAAAATGCACCTTTAAACTTGATTACTTAAATATAATAAAGTGAAGAGTTTGGTGAAGGAGGACCGACCCAACCTGTTGGTACCGTCATCATCGTGGAGCAGCGACGGCTCCGTTCACTTCCTGTCTCGAGGTTTAAACTGAAACAGGTCCAAATGTTTGAATCAAGTTTTAAAGACTAAATTATCGTCAGAAACATTTTATAAAACAAACAAACTGCTTCAATAATCCCGACTTCTTTTACTGTAGCAGAACTGGATCACAGCAGAACTCTGAGGTGTTGGTACTGTTGTTAATGAGAACATCTGTTCACATCTGTTTCATTCAATCATTCATGTTTTATTGATTAGTCGTATCGCTGATGATCAGTGTCACGTTACAGCGTCAAACATTATCATTAAAACAATCTAATATTGATCTTATTATTACATCATAACAAGATATTTACACAGTATTTTATCTCATATGGTCGAACATAACAAGATAAATATTATATTGTTACGACATGAAACGCTTCTTGTTTGTGATCAGATCTGTTTCTGTTGATTCACTGAAGATGTTTTATTTTATTTCTTATTGATTTTAATCAGTTTTACTGGTTTTATGATCAGTTTTATTTCTCTTGTGCATTCGGCTTTTAACTTACGACGACTTCCTTCATTAATCTTCAGACCTTCCAGGTGAAAACAGGAAGCAGTTGTGACGTCACTGGGACGCTCTGACTCAAATAATGTGAACACGACTCCTGACAGAAACTCTTCTCTTCCTCAAAGATTTTTCTATCTGGACACAAAAACTGATAAAACTCATCCAATCAGCATCTGTTCTGCTCTACAGACTACAGTACCCATGAGCCTCAGCGGTCCATCCACAGCTTCAACACCCAAACAACATCTGACAGAGTTCAGACTGGAAGACTGCCGCAGGACCAGTAACCACAGTGGGAGGAGTTTACTGATCTGATGGATTTTAGAGCAGGAATGTCCCATAATCCTCGGCTGCTGGAGGACGCAGATACAGGAAGTGAAAGGAGGAGAACACACGTCGCTCTGCTGGACTCCTTCAGTCTCTGTGAGAGTCCTGCAGCGCCGACACATTGGATCAGAGTCACGAAGACAACATGAAGCTGCAGGTTCACTGTGTGTCAACGAGACACCGTTCACACCTGGTGTCAACATCTGTCCTGAGTAATCTGATTACAGCTGGACAGCTCTAAGTACAGCTACATCTGAGAGCCGATCCACATTTAGTCACCACAACATCACCAGACTCCCTTAACAAATGTAGTGATTTAAGAGTTGTTGAGTTAAAACAAACTTTATAACGTAGTGAAACTCTGTCTCTGACAGATTCTGAATCCTTGTCTCCTTCTTGTAAATTCAGCATTAAATGAAAACAGTAAGTTGTTTGTTTCCTTGTAAAAAGTGTCAGTTTGTGGCAGCATGGCTGCACCAGCCTGTCTGCTTCTGTGTCTAAAGTGCTAAAGTCTGACCTGCCAACATTTAGCAGCTGTTTGAACACACTGTTTACACTGATTTCACCATTTACACTCAATTTATGAAAGAAGAAACATTTTATTGATGCTAAACATGTCACATTTTACAGATACACTAAACAGTAACCAGTATAGGCGACTTCTTTGTCCCCAGACTCCCTTAACAAATGTGTCAGTTTAGTGAGTTGTTGAGTTGGAGACACTTTATAAACTGTGTGAAACTCTGTCTCTGACTGATTCTGACTTATTTGTTCCTTCTTGTAAATTCAGCAAATGTCCTACGTGAACTTCTTTCTGTGTTTGAGTAGAAACATGGAGTCTGTTTGTCTCAGTGATGGACGGGTTTGTCTCATACAGAGCAGGAAGTGACATCAGATCAGACGCAGGTTAATATCAGGTGTGAACTGATGGACTCAGCTGAACAAACATCAGTTTGTCCTCCATCAACATTAAACAATCAGGAGCTTTAAAATGTCAAAATCTAGTTTGAAGAGTTTTAATTGATTAATTTAATTGACACACGGTGAACCTGCAGCAGGAAGTTACTGCAGTCAAACAGCTTCATTAAATGTTAATCAGCCATGTTTTGTCTCCATCATGTTGATTGACAGCATTTATGGCTTCTTTGATTGGTCAATTGATTATGTGACCTCTGGACTGTCCTCAGGCGTGATGATGTCAGACCGACAGTTTTGGTGATTTGCTGGTGAAGAAGTGAAAATGTTTGGAAGAAACGTTTTCTGACCTCAGCAGCGTCTCTGAGCTCAAACATTCATCAACCCGCCGCCTGTCCTCTCATTGCATATATGAAGCTGTTTTTGCGCTGAGTCAGCAGACGACTCCTCTCTAGTGCTTCTTGTTGATTCGTCTGGATCTCCTGAGGCCACGCCTCCTGCGGTTCTGACTGGACATCCACGATCGCAGGAAGTAGGCATCGGGGCTCCTCCTGCGGTTGACGGTCTGGTTCTCCAGGTCGAACTGTCTCTGCAGCTTCAGGGCGAGCGCTCGGTCCTGACGCTCCTGCTGGATCTGACGGATGTATCGCTCGTCAAAGGCCTCCTGACTGACCGACCGGCTCCTCTTCAGGTCCGAGTCCCGGTCCGAGTCCAAGTGTTTGGTCTTCTGCTCCCTCTTCTTGCCCCTCCTTGAGGTAGACTGGTTGTGGAGGCTGCTGTCGGACTCCTTTCTCGGACTCTGTGAGTCCTTTGGCACTAATTTACACGACTGGAAACCAGAGTTCTTGGTGTACGGAGAGAACGACTGTTTCCGACTGAAGAGCGCTCCTCCGCTGCCGGACTCTGGGGCGCCGACCGTCGCCTCAAAGTCTGATCCCGCTCTGAGAGTGGCCTCGCTGCTGTAGCGGATCGCAGGTACCCGGATCTTTACCGCCTGTTTCTGGAAGGAGTCTGAGTCTGCAGGGTCGAACAGCAGCCTCCTCTTGTTGACGGGCGTCACTCCGTCTCCGTCCCGTCCTGCTGAGGGCTGAAGAGTCTTTGCGGCGCCGTCCTCCCCTCCGCCGGTCTTGTTGTGGAGCTCGTTGACAGGGCTCGTCAGCGTCGCCCTGGAGTTCACTTTGAGGCTCTGCCGGTCGAGTTCGATCTGCCTCCACTTCTGCAGGACAGCAGGACTGGCCTCGTAGCTGGTGGCCTTCTGCAGGCCGCGGGTCAGGTTCCTGGGCGTGGACTTCACGATGGTGGGCTCCATTAGGCGGCCGTCCGGCAGCCGTTTGGGTGGCGTGCAGGGCGAGCAGACGATGGGCTTGAAGTGGTTGAGTTCTTCAGAGATGCTGTCGTTGCTCTCGGGGCTGATGGAGCGCTCGGGTCTGGCCGGAGGGAGGGTCAGAGGAGTCAACGACGACGATGAGACGACAGCTCGCCAGGTGAGCCTGCGGTCGGGGGCAGTGATGGGCGCCGAGACGGAGCGACTGTTCTCAGAGGAGAGAAGGATTCCTGCTGTGAAGCTGTGACTGATACCAACCTGTCAGAGCAGAGAGGAACAGATAGAACCAGTAAGCAGAACCAGGAACCAGTGAGGTGTTCAGAGAGATTTAAGATCCTCCAACACCGGAGTGTTGCTGAAGAGACTGAAACCTGTTCTCCTCGTGTGTTTAAAGGCAGAAACCAGAAACGTCCAATTCAAATGTAAAATGTTTGAACTTCAGGTAGACTCGTTGTAACGTACTCTGTCCATCAGGGCCGGCTGGGTGACGAGCTTTATCTTCCCTCCTCGGTCCTCCACCGGGTCAGTGCAGCTCTGACTCCTCTGAGAACCACTGAAGAAGAAGAACACAGGTCAGAGGTCACACAGGCTGTCACATGAAGTCATGATAATACTGTTGGTGATGAAGCTGAGAGAGCGACCCGGTGAAGGCTGCACAGTTTTTGGTTTTCCTGATGAAGGCCGAGATGTTTCTGATCCTCCTGCTGATCGGCTCCTCGTTCTCTGAGTCAGACAGAACTCCCTAAGAAAAACAACGAATTTAAGAAATCCAAATCAAACTGACGGACAGGAAACCTGTGACATGTTGTTTGTGACTCACGGGCTCTTCTTCACGTCGCACTGATTCGTCTTTACAGATGTTCCTCCTCTTGACGTCCTCTCTGTCCTCACACAACAACAGCTGAAACACAGAAGAAGAAGAAGAGAAGAAGAAGAAGAGGAGGAGGAAGAAGCAGAAGAGAAGATGAAGATGAAGAAGAAGAGGAAGAAGCAGAAGAAGAAGAGAAGTAGATGAAGAAGAAGATGAAGAAGAAGAAGAAGAGGAGGAGGAAGAAACAGAAGAAGAAGAAGAAATCATCATCAGCAATCCCAGTTGAATGTGCTGCGTTCAAGGCCGTCAGTAAATCACACTCACCTTGTGTTTCCCGGCTGATAACACGTCCGAACTCTTTGGGATGAGAGCAGGAGACACGAAGAACTCTGAAGAGACAAACAACAGAAGTAATTCATGCTGTTGACGAGCACCTGAACGCATCATCAGACTGAAACAGATGTTTGGGAGGTGTTTTAAATTATAATCAAACAAAAATGACTTTTCTGCTGTACTGTAGTTAAAATAAGCAGACATTAATGTTTTACTGGTTGGCAGACCCAAGTTCTTCATCAAATGATTAAAAAGATCAATACTGCCATGAGACAGTCCTGATTATTGATTAGTAGCACTGATTCCTCCAGAGATATTAAAGCAGAGAGAGACACATTGCACACAGACAACATACCTGACCAAGGATTTTAATGTGTTAAAGAACATTTGATTAAAAATCGATTTAAATCACTCAGACTGCAGCTGGACACCAGCAGACACATGAACAGTGTCAGTGAAGCAGCTCCTCCTGCAGCTGACACGTCCGGACATGTTCTCACAACCAGAACTACACAACAACACAGCTAAAGTGGTCCAACTGCAGTCTGCACACATCAGCATGGACCAGACACACTGTAAGACATGACAGTGAATAATGTCTCCTCTCTCTGGCTGGAGCGCTGCTCCGTTCAAAACTCCATAAAGATAAACCACATTTTAACTGTGCTGTATGAAGTCTGTCCTGTGAATGAAGTCACAGTGGAGATGTGAGAACTGATCCAGAGTCAGTTTGACTGTCAGAGGACCAGAAAGTCTCCAGGCCTCCTGCTGCTCACTGGAAACTTGTTAAAGTTGAACTGGACCGGTTCTGTCTTCTGTCTGGTTTCTGGCGGTTGTTTTGTGAATCAGACACCCAGCGGCGGGGCTCGCGCAGCGGACTGTGAGCTGCCGTTTCCCCGGTACACACACTCACCTCTCCGGCTGTCGCAGTCCCTCCTGCCCGGCCTGCTGCTGCTCCTCTCCGGGTCGCTCCTCCTCCGGAGCCGCTCTTCGCTGCCGGAGTGTCTCTGGGCCAAGCACCGCGGACAGGCCGGGGGTCCGCAGGGCGGGCTGCCGCCGGGCTGCCCCTCCGCACATACCGAGCACTTCTGTTTCTCGTTCTCCGGCGGGCTGGACCCGGACCCGGCTCCAGGCCCGGACCCGGACCGGTACCTGCCGGCGGCGGCTCTGGCCGGTCTGCCAGGCCGTTCGGCGGACCCTGCGGTCGCCATCTTCCCTGGTGAGTCTTCTCTCTCCGGTCCGCTCTCACAACAAACCCCGCCCTGCCGCCCCGGAACCAGCGAGGGCTGCTGCGGCCCGCGGGAGGCGGAGCCGGACCGCCGGTCCTCCGGCCGCCAGGGGGCGAACCACCGGAAGTCACCGACGGCCAAAGTCACCGACGAGGAAGAAGTTGAATAACAGCAATGGCGGCGCACAGTGAGAGCAGAGACAGGAGCAGGTAGAGGAGCAGAGAGGAGCAGAGAGGAGCAGGTAGAGGAGCAGAGAGGAGCAGAGAGAGGAGCAGAGAGGAGCAGAGACAGGAGCAGGTAGAGGAGCAGAGACAGGAGCAGGTAGAGGAGCAGAGAGGAGCAGAGAGGAGCAGGTAGAGGAGCAGAGAGGAGCAGAGAGAGGAGCAGGTAGAGGAGCAGAGACAGGAGCAGGTAGAGGAGCAGAGAGGAGCAGAGAGAGGAGCAGGTAGAGGAGCAGAGAGAGGAGCAGAGAGGAGCAGAGACAGGAGCAGGTAGAGGAGCAGAGAGGAGCAGAGAGAGGAGCAGGTAGAGGAGCAGAGACAGGAGCAGGTAGAGGAGCAGAGAGGAGCAGAGAGAGGAGCAGGTAGAGGAGCAGAGAGAGGAGCAGAGAGGAGCAGAGACAGGAGCAGGTAGAGGAGCAGAGACAGGAGCAGGTAGAGGAGCAGAGAGGAGCAGAGAGGAGCAGGTAGAGGAGCAGAGAGAGGAGCAGGTAGAGGAGCAGGTAGAGGAGCAGAGAGGAGCAGGTAGAGGAGCAGAGAGAGGAGCAGAGAGAGGAGCAGAGAGGAGCAGAGAGGAGCAGGTAGAGGAGCAGAGACAGGAGCAGGTAGAGGAGCAGAGACAGGAGCAGGTAGAGGAGCAGAGAGGAGCAGAGAGGAGCAGGTAGAGGAGCAGGTAGAGGAGCAGAGAGGAGCAGGTAGAGGAGCAGAGACAGGAGCAGGTAGAGGAGCAGAGACAGGAGCAGGTAGAGGAGCAGAGAGGAGCAGAGACAGGAGCAGGTAGAGGAGCAGAGACAGGAGCAGAGAGAGGAGCAGAGAGAGGAGCAGAGAGAGGAGCAGAGAGAGGAGCAGGTAGAGGAGCAGAGAGGAGCAGAGACAGGAGCAGGTAGAGGAGCAGAGACAGGAGCAGAGAGAGGAGCAGAGAGAGGAGCAGGTAGAGGAGCAGAGAGAGGAGCAGAGACAGGAGCAGGTAGAGGAGCAGAGACAGGAGCAGAGAGAGGAGCAGAGAGAGGAGCAGAGAGAGGAGCAGAGAGAGGAGCAGATAGAGGAGCAGAGAGAGGAGCAGAGAGGAGCAGGTAGAGGAGCAGAGAGCGGAGCAGGTAGAGGAGCAGGTAGAGGAGCAGAGAGGAGCAGGTAGAGGAGCAGAGAGGAGCAGGTAGAGGAGCAGAGAGAGGAGCAGAGACAGGAGCAGGTAGAGGAGCAGAGAGAGGAGCAGAGAGGAGCAGAGAGAGGAGCAGGTAGAGGAGCAGAGAGGAGCAGAGAGAGGAGCAGAGAGAGGAGCAGAGAGGAGCAGGTAGAGGAGCAGAGACAGGAGCAGGTAGAGGAGCAGAGAGAGGAGCAGGTAGAGGAGCAGAGAGAGGAGCAGAGAGGAGCAGAGACAGGAGCAGGTAGAGGAGCAGAGAGAGGAGCAGAGACAGGAGCAGAGAGGAGCAGAGAGGAGCAGAGACAGGAGCAGGTAGAGGAGCAGAGAGAGGAGCAGAGACAGGAGCAGAGAGAGGAGCAGAGAGGAGCAGAGACAGGAGCAGAGAGAGGAGCAGAGAGGAGCAGGTAGAGGAGCAGAGACAGGAGCAGAGAGAGGAGCAGAGAGGAGCAGAGAGAGGAGCAGAGAGGAGCAGAGACAGGAGCAGAGAGGAGCAGAGACAGGAGCAGAGACAGGAGCAGGTAGAGGAGCAGAGAGGAGCAGAGAGAGGAGCAGGTAGAGGAGCAGGTAGAGGAGCAGGTAGAGGAGCAGAGAGAGGAGCAGGTAGAGGAGCAGGTAGAGGAGCAGGTAGAGGAGCAGAGAGAGGAGCAGAGAGGAGCAGAGAGGAGCAGAGAGAGGAGCAGAGAGGAGCAGAGAGGAGCAGGTAGAGGAGCAGAGACAGGAGCAGAGAGAGGAGCAGAGAGAGGAGCAGAGAGAGGAGCAGAGAGGAGCAGAGAGAGGAGCAGGTAGAGGAGCAGAGACAGGAGCAGAGAGAGGAGCAGAGAGAGGAGCAGGTAGAGGAGCAGAGCGGAGCAGAGAGAGGAGCAGAGAGGAGCAGAGAGAGGAGCAGAGAGGAGCAGAGAGAGGAGCAGAGAGGAGCAGAGCGGAGGATTAACAGGTAAAGTACTTGCTGAATGTTCACTTCTGTCTCAGGTTCAGTCTCATTAATGAACTCGGCCGTCAGTAACGAAGCAGAGTAGCTTAATTAAACTTTCATCTTCATCACTCTGATGATCGGTCACTGTTCTTCAGATTGATGATAAAATTAATTAATTTAAAAATCTGCTACTGATGCAGCATGTAATCTGTAAAGTAACTAGTAACTAAGTGGAGCGGAAGTATAAAGTAGCAGAAACTGGAAATTGTACTTAGTTACATTCCACGACTGGTTTGGATTAGTAGTTTGGTAGTTTTTGTTTTTATTTCCAAATTAAAGAAGAAAACAGTGAAGTGTGCTGAAGTGACAGAAGCTGTGTTTTAATGTCTGAATCCAGTCCTGATGAATGGCAGCAGGCCGGTGGTGGAAGTGGTCCGTCTGGGCCTGGTCTCCTACCAGGAGGCTCTGCGGCTGCAGCAGGTCTACGTGAACCGGCACCGGTCCGGTGCGGCTCACGCTCTGCTGCTCTGTCAGCACCCGCCCGTCTACACCACCGGGATCCGGCACAAACCTTACCCCGCCCACCTGCTGGACCGCCTGCGCCTGCTGGGGGCCGACGTCCACCGCACCAACCGAGGAGGACTCATCACCTTCCACGGGCCGGGACAGCTGGTCTGCTACCCGGTCCTCAACCTGAGCTGCTTCAAGAAGGTCTGAAGTGGTTTGTTCTGGAGTTGAATGTGTTTTACTGTGACTGGAGTCGTGTTAACGTCTGATCTGATCCTCAGAGTGTTCGCTGGTACGTCTGTGAGCTGGAGAAGACCATCATCTCCCTCTGCAGCCGGTTCGGTATCGAAGCATCGACGTCTCCTCACACTGGTGTCTGGGTCAGAGACAACAAAATCTGCGCCATCGGTACGACAACACGACTGTCACACAGTTTAGATTTCTTCTCCTAAATGTCTCGTTTAAGTCTGTTTCTCAGTCAGTACATCTTGTTGTTTCAGCTTCATCATCTATTCATGATGTTTTTGTTAACAAGAAAAACTTTACCAGATAAAATGTAACTCAAACATGAACATAACGTAAAAATGGAACCTCCTGTTGGTTCTGTCCAGTGACAGATCTAATACAGTTTATTCAAATAAGATGACTGTCAAATTTTACTAGAATCATTAAAAAAAGTCTGCGGCACTCAACAGCGTAATGAGTTAAAAAGCCTTTAATTAATCACAACATCAGTAAAAACTTGCCTACGTGTGTCAGTTATTAAGGCCTTCATCAGGGCAGTACCTTCACAGCTGAGCAGATAGTCACATAATCAGTAACTGTCTGCTGGGTGCACTGTTCCTTTAAAATCTCTAAACTTGCTGCAGACTGAAATTGGGTGGAAGATTATATCATCTTCAAATTGACAAACAGCAGCAAAGTCAGTGATCTGATCGTGTATGTTGGTTGTTTTCTTTAAAAATGCTCTGTTGTGTTTCTGTAGGAATCCACTGCGGTCGATACGTCACATCTCACGGCTTGGCTCTGAACTGTAACACCGATATGTCGTGGTTCAGCCACATCGTCCCGTGTGGTATCGAAGGTAAAGGAGTGACATCGCTGAGCGCTGAGCTGCAGAGAGATGTCAGTGTGGAGGAAACCATCCCTCACCTGCTGGACGCCTTCAGAGACCAGTTCAACTGTCAGCTGACGGACGGACGGACGGACAGCGGAGGATCATCAGCGTAGAAACTGACTTTGTTATAAAATATGACAGAAGTTGTGTTTTGATCAGTTTCATCTCTGTGAGAGTTCCAGGGTGTGTTCAGACAGATCTGTCTGGTTTTCCTGTGATGTATTATTTACTAAAAAGGCTGTTAAATCACTTTGACATTAACTGATAACATTTAAAAGAAGCTCTGAATTTGTACTTTGAAATGACCTCAATTTTTCATTTAAGGTCCAGATTCAGGTTTTGTTGGTGGTTAAATGTTACGAGGCTGAGCTAAAATTCAGGGTCAATTAATGGAACAAGTATTTGGTCTATTAAAGGGTTTATAATTCATTTTTGACAAGAACAACACAAAATAAGGCCCTTTAAGGGTCCAGTTAAGGGTCCAATACACCTGAAGCTAAAGGTTCGTTTTTTTTTTTACCTAAAGCTTCTTAAACTGGACCGAACACATAATAAAAATACCCCATAATACAATCCATTAAATGACCCTGATTACATCATCATGAATGGCTGAAGTTCATGATGTTTTAAGGTAAAAGTTAAGGGAGCTTGACGACCACCACAGAGTCTAACTACTAAAACCACTGCCTCATTTTTACATTTCTGTTTTTGTTCAACGAACAACATTTAAATCTGACGCTAGGTGGTTAGCATGCTAACTACAGTACATGTATATAATTATCATTATTTTTTCTTCACATTTTGGTGATGATTTTAAATTTGTTTTCAACTAAAAACTACATATTGCACCTTTAATAAAAATAAAAATGGATGCTCAGATTTTCTTTTTAATTATGTGATTCTTTAAAAGTATTATTATTTTAATATTGCTGAAACCTGCTCTGATAAACCTGCCAACACTGAGACTAGCTGGTGAACACAGAGGAGCGTCCAGCAGTAAAGAGACATATTTCCCTCAGAGCTCAAAGAGAGAGAAGACTGGACACAAACACCATGAACACGAGTCAAACAGTGATTGTGATAATCAGGCGACTCATAGTATTCAGTATACAACATACATGTAAATGTATGGATCAGTTACTTTACTGCTACTTTTGATACTTAAGTACATTTAATAGATACTTTAAGTACAATTTATATGAGTGACTTTTACTTTTAGCAGGATATTTTCAAGTTTTATTCCAGTTTAACTTTTTGAGTTTTTGACAACACTGATAATAAGATGTTGAAGAAACACTATTTAATTCAAGTTAGCCTAAAACAGACAGGCTGACCGGAAGTTGTGAACTGTTGACCGGAAGTTGTGAACTGTTGTTGAAGTTGAAACAAACATCAGTATTTGAGTAACACGCTCATTAGTGCTGTTGTATCTGCTGTGATAATACATTATAATTAATGTCGACACATAAAAACTAGTACTGTTTTCATTATTGATCATTCGCCTGATAAAGACTTTTATTCTATAAATAGACCGGAAGTTGTGTGTGTGTATATATATGTGTGTGTTTCCGAGTCGGTACTTGTTTATGAACTAAAGTAATATTTCTGTCATGAGTAACTTTACCGAAGAGTATTTACAGAGTAATACTCTCGGTTAGCATGCAGCTAGCAGGCTGCTATCGGCCTCCACTGCTCCCAGTGTAACTTTAGCACGCAGTTAGCATTAGCCGGTGTGGAGGGCAGCTAACAGCTAGCAGCGGGGAGCTAACAGCTAGCAGCGGGCAGCTAACAGCTGGCAGCGGGGAGCTAACAGCTAACAGCTAGCAGCGGGGAGCTAACAGCTAGCAGCGGGGAGCTAACAGCTAGCAGCGGGGAGCTAACAGCTAGCAGCGGGGAGCTAACAGCTAGCAGCGGGCAGCTAACAGCTAGCAGCGGGCAGCTAACAGCTAGCAGCGGGGAGCTAACAGCTAACAGCTAGCAGCAGTCCAATGGCCCTGCTGCTGCTCGGTGCTGACTGAGAGCTTCTCATCCCGTCTGTCCGGCAGCATGGGGGACGTTAACGGGGACCTGAACGCCAACTCGCGGCGCCAGAGCACCGGCGACCCGCAGCTGGACAAGGCAGCACACCAGTGGTTGACCTGGGACAAGGTGAGTGTCTGTCCGTGATGTTCAGCAGCTGGGGAGGCAACTTCAGCTCTGTCTGCTGCTGTTTGGTCCCCGTGTAGGACGCGAACATCACACCAAACCTCCCTGACAAATCTGTCATTTTAAAGACGCACTAGATTTTGGCGAACGCATGTCATCACACTGGGTTAAGTTCTGTATCTGACAGAAACTCATGAACGTCTGGTGAAATCGGCTCAAAAATAATTTAATTTAAATGATATTTATATTTATTACATAGAAAGTGTGATTGCTGTTTTACGCAGCTCAGCAGAGTCTGGCTGTGTTGGAGGCGTGTCGGTATAGCAGGCACTGCAGCTATAAAACATAACATTCATTTTAAATAAGAGCTTTTGGGTTCAAAACCTGTGTGCCGAATACTGCACCAGAACCAACCACTTCAGAAAACATGCCAAGTCATGCTTGTCATTGTAAGGAATTTTATCTACATGCAAGAAAATCTAAAATTGCCAGGTTTTTAATGGGAGTACTGAGTGGTGACACAGCTGCGTGTGTGTGAGTGGGCTGGTCTCAGCTGAGTGTCTCAGCGGGGACAGAGAGTTTGTGAGGCCGCAGTGCGGACCTGCAGGACGGCTGGCACACCGCGGCTGTCTGGGTCATGATGGAGGGAACAGGACATTAAACACAGCATGAGTCAGCAGGTTGGAGGAACAGGCAGCAGGTTGGAGGAACAGGCGGCAGGTTGGAGGAACAGGCAGCAGGTTGGAGGAACAGGCAGCAGGTTGGAGGAACAGGCAGCAGGTTGGAGGAACAGGCAGCAGGTAGGCACAGAAAGGCCTGCACTGTTAACCATGATCCATCTGCATCTGTCAGACACTCATCCTCCAGATTATGTTTGTGTCTGATGTTCAGACCATCCAACATCCAGAGACATCAGAGTTTAATGTGCTGTTACATTTTAATAATGATGATAATGTTTGTGTGTGTTGGACAACAGTGTCACACTGACTCAGACAGTCAGCAGCTTCCTGCAGCCTCAGGATGTTTCATGATCCACTTCAGCTCATCTTAAACTGCAAGTCTAAGACAGAGATTAACAAAATGTTAGTGTAGCGTTTCCTTTTACTTTCCAACTGATCCAGAACTCAGAACAGTTCCTGTCATGGATCTCCCACAAACAATAATTCAATTCAGGGGGCTTCACAAAATCCTACAGCTGAACTACAGATGCTGTTCTGGTCCCGAGTTTTCACTTCAGGCTGTTGAGCTGGTTCTTCATCGGGCCCGGGACACGCGAGTGTTACAGCCTGTGACTGTGGTTTGATGCATACAGATGATGTCATCTTGTTCTTCGTGTGCAACAGCTAATCTTAGTTTCCTAACTCAACACATTTATTATTATTTCTCAGTTTTTAAACTTTTCTAAACTATTTACTGACATAAAAGTTTCCACATGAAAGTCCACAGCCTGAACCGGGGGGACGAGGCGAGCTCCTGATTGGACGGAGCTACAGATCTCCTAGCAACAGATGTCCACATCATTAAAGTGTGTAGACATTTTAAATGTTTCGTCCTGATTCAGTCAGTCAGTGGTCTGAAAACACACACATGTACACACTGCTCTCACGTGTGTGTTAGCGTGTAGCGTGCGCACACACACACACACACACACACACACACACACACACACACACACACACTCTGTGACCTCTGAGCTGTGGACTTTTAAAGGTCGTTATATTTCTGACCTGAGCTGCAAATGTCAGCAGCCTGGAGACGATCCAGACACTCAGACAGACGACAGGCTGAGACAACAACTGACTTTATATTTATTATATTTAGTTTAGATCCAAAGTCTGTGTGTGTGTCTGTGTGTCTGTGTGTGTCTGTGTGTCTGTGTGTGTGTGTGTGTGTCTGTGTGTGTGTGTGTCTGTGTGTGTGTGTGTGTGTCTGTGTCTGTGTGTGTGTCTGTGTGTGTGTGTGTCTGTGTGTGTGTGTCTGTGTCTGTGTGTGTGTCTGTCTCTGTGTCTTTGTGTGTGTCTGTGTGTGTGTCTGTGTGTGTGTCTGTGTGTGTCTGTGTGTCTGTCTGTGTGTGTGTGTGTCTGTGTGTGTGTCTGTCTGTCTGTGTGTGTGTCTGTCTCTGTGTCTTTGTGTGTGTCTGTGTGTGTGTCTGTGTGTCTGTCTGTGTGTGTGTGTGTGTGTGTGTGTGTGTGTGTCTGTCTCTGTGTCTTTGTGTGGTTGACAGCAGACAGGAGGGGCAGAGTGAGGACAGACTGATCAGAAGTTTCGAAAGGAGCGGTCTGTAGATTAAAGGAGCAGTCTGTAGTTTAAAGGAGCGGTCTGTAGTTTAAAGGTTCGGTCTGTAGTTTAAAGGAGCGGTCTGTAGTTTAAAGGTTCGGTCTGTAGTTTAAAGGAGCGGTCTGTAGTTTAAAGGAGCGGTCTGTAGTTTAAAGGAGCGGTCTGTAGTTTAAAGGTTCGGTCTGTAGTTTAAAGGAGCGGTCTGTAGTTTAAAGGAGCGGTCTGTAGTTTAAAGGAGCAGTCTGTAGTTTAAAGGAGCGGTCTGTAGTTTAAAGGAGCGGTCTGTAGTTTAAAGGAGCGGTCTGTAGTTTAAAGGTTCGGTCTGTAGATTAAAGGAGCGGTCTGTAGTTTAAAGGTTCGGTCTGTAGTTTAAAGGAGCGGTCTGTAGATTAAAGGAGCGTCTGTAGTTTAAAGGAGCAGTCTGTAGTTTAAAGGTTCGGTCTGTAGTTTAAAGGAGCAGTCTGTAGATTAAAGGAGCAGTCTGTAGTTTAGGTTCGGTTAGGTGATCTTCATTGGCTGATAAACAAACTGACCTTAAAGACACAATTTATACTGTTTTACTGTGTGTACATGTGGCGGACCCTGCCACCTTTCCAGCTTCAAACAGTGTTCTGGGACCTCTGAGAGCAGCTGGTTTATTCACTGATGGAAACATTTTTATGATCATTAATGTCGTAAATATTAACTTATATTATTTGAGTTATTCAGTCGTCTCATAGTGACTTTAGTCCTTTTTATTTATTTATTTATTTTATCATTTGTTACTTTGCATCAAACACAGATCGTGTCTGTTGTTCACAGAAAACATTTGTATATTATTGATTATGGATTATTGATTGATAAGGCAGCCGACTATTGATTGAAGATATTGTTTATAATTTGCTGCCCTGCAAATCATTTAATCATAAATGACCATAAGTGTGTGTGTGTGTGTGTGTGTGTGTGTGTGTGTGTGTGTGTGTGTATGTGCGATGCGTTTCCTGTTCTCCTCGTAGAACCGCTGGACTCGGGCTCAGGTGGAGTCTCTGGTGGCGGCGGGTCGTCTGGACGAGCTGAGGAAGAGACTCTGCAGCAGGATGAGCTTCGGCACGGCGGGACTCAGAGCGCCGATGGGAGCCGGATTCAGCCGGATCAACGACCTCACCGTCATCCAGTCCACACAGGTGAGACCAGGTAGAAACCAGTCCAACAACAGACAACAGGACCTGGTACTGGTTCCTTTTAATATGTCCAAGTTCAGTTTCATCCCTTCCTGTCTAGCTGTGTCCCAGTTCAGGGGCTGCATCCTTCGAAGGACCCGGCCTTTGCGGCCTCCGAAGGCGAGTCCTTCGGAGGCCACGTCCACCGTTGTTAAATGGGACGGTCTAGCCTTCGGAGCATTTCCTGGTTGCGTCACCAGATGTTCCCGCCCCTTACCCTTACATCACGATTTCTGCTGCCCAGGCCCGCGAAAGTGACGATCTACACCACTTGATGTCGCCATTTTCTTTCTTTCTTTCTTCTTTTTCGGGCACGCAAAGAATCTTGGGATATGGGAGGCCGCGAAGGATAGTAGCGGTGCGTCCTCCAAAAAGACAGAAAAGAAGGCTGCATTTGAAGGAGCCTTCACGTTGTGACATAATTGGCCTTCAAATGCGCCCTTCGAAGGATGCAGCCCCTGAATTGAGACACAGCCCTTCTCTCCATCACTTCCTGTCTCTCTCCATCACTTCCTGTCTCTCTCCATCACTTCCTGTCTCTCTCCATCACTTCCTGTCTCTCTCCATCACTTCCTGTCTCTCTCCATCACTTCCTGTCTCTCTCTCTTTTTATATCCTTGAATTTCTTCTGTTTCTTAATGTTTTGTTAAACGTGTAAACAAACTAAAGACCTTAAAGAATAAAGATCTGGTTCCTAACAGTCGTTCTCTGTCCGTCTTCAGGGTTTGTGTTCGTACCTGTCCAGGTATTTCGCAGACTTCAGCAGTCGAGGAGTGGTTGTTGGTTTCGACACCAGAGGTCAGGAGGAGAGTGGCTGCAGCAGTCAGCGGTAACGATGAACACATGATGATACGTCAGTAAATATTAATAACTGCAGAGCTTTCATCTGATGTAAATCTAACATGGACTCACACAGGAGAAGTTATAAAGGGCCAGTTCATCCAAATCTCACATCCAAACCTGAACATCAGACCGTGTCAGAGGAAGACGGGATGTGACTTGACTTGTTGTTTACTTGTTGATTGTTCCAGTTTGGCGAAGTTGACGGCAGCTGTGATGCTCAGCAGAGACGTTCCCGTTCATCTCTTCTCCACGTTCGTCCCCACGCCGTACGTGGTGAGGAAACACTAGGCGTCACTTTGTGCTGCGGTCAGCTGACCTGTGTGCAGTTCTTACTAACAGTGTGTGTTTGTTTCCAGCCGTACGCTGTGAAGAAGCTCGGGGCAGCGGCCGGAGTGATGGTCACCGCCTCACACAACCCCAAAGAAGACAACGGATACAAGGTGATGTCATGAATCAATACACCTGGTTGCTGCAGGACAGATGACAGTTAACGGTTAAGACAGGTTGTTTTTATCATCATCATGTTTTCAGATGGTCTGTCCATCTGTCCGTCCGTCTCATTGTTGTGAACACGATGTCTCAGAACACCTCGAGGTCCAAATGTTCACGACGACTCTGGGATGAACTGATCAAAACTCACTGTGTGACTTCACTCGATAATTCAGATAAAATCTGACACAGATGTCTGACAGGATAAAATGATAAAGTTGTGACGTGTGATATCCTAAAGGTCAGAGGTTAAATGTCCTGTGACATCATCATATTCTGTTAAAATTGTTCCGCCCACTTTTATTATCATAATTCAGCAGCACAGCTCAGGGACTGAAACCTGACTGGAGGCGTTCAACAGTGAGGTGTTAATTCTAGTTGAGAGCTGTTGTTGTTTTATTTTTATCGTCCAGCAGGCGTATCAGACCGTCAGCAGCAGGCGTATCAGACCGTCAGCAGCAGGCGTATCAGACCGTCAGCAGCAGGCGTATCAGACCGTCAGCAGCAGGCGTCTCAGACCGTCAGCAGCAGGCGTCTCAGATGGTCAGCAGCAGGCTTATCAGACCGTCAGCAGCAGGCGTCTCAGACAGTCAGCAGCAGGCGTCTCAGACGGTCAGCAGCAGGCGTCTCAGACCGTCAGCAGGCGTCTCAGACCGTCGGCAGCAGGTGTATCAGACCAGGCGTCTCAGACCGTCAGCAGCAGGCGTCTCAGACCGTCAGCAGCAGGCGTCTCAGACCGTCAGCAGCAGGCGTATCAGACCGTCAGCAGCAGGCGTCTCAGACCGTCAGCAGCAGGCGTCTCAGACTGTCAGCAGCAGGCGTCTCAGACCGTCAGCAGCAGGCGTCTCAGACCGTCAGCAGCAGGCGTCTCAGACCGTCAGCAGGCGTCTCAGACCGTCGGCAGCAGGTGTATCAGACCAGGCGTCTCAGACGGCCAGCAGCAGGCGTCTCAGATGGTCAGCAGCAGGCGTCTCAGACCGTCAGCAGCAGGCGTCTCAGACCGTCAGCAGGCGTCTCAGACCGTCGGCAGCAGGTGTATCAGACCAGGCGTCTCAGACCGTCGGCAGCAGGCGTCTCAGACCGTCAGCAGCAGGCGTCTCAGACCGTCGGCAGCAGGCGTCTCAGACCGTCAGCAGCAGACGTCTCAGACCGTCAGCAGCAGGCTTAGACAAAACAACGATTGTGGTTTGGGTTAAAATAAGTTTTTTTAGGTTTCATCTACGTTCACGAGTACCTCCACGCGCCGTGAGTATGACTTCACCATTGTGGCAGATTTACATCATCACTCCGCCCCCCCGGTCTCTGTACCAGACTTTATCGATGACTCATGATGAAAGCTGTGGCAACAATCCAGTTGTGGTTCTGTTATTAGAGCATCTGTTGACTGAGTGGACATCCAGATGTGAACACAGGTGAAAGGACAGAGACAGTTAGTTTCTTGTTGTGCAGCCTCTGATCTGTTATCTCAGAATGTAAAGACAAACTGACTTGAAACAGTATTTTGATGGCAGCCTGACAGACGGAGACGTATAGATGATCTGTTGAGAGGGTTTGTTGTTGCTGTGAAGTAAAGTTGGAGCAGATGTTGATCAGACATCAGTGTTTCTGTGCTCACGATGGTGAACGATCAGTTTTATGAATCAACACATTTTCTGTCGTTCATCAGTTTGTTCTGGTGTCAACAGTCTCAGGTCTGTATCGCCCTCTGCAGGTGTACTGGTGCAACGGCGCTCAGATCTCCTCACCTCATGACAAGGAGATCCTGCGGAGTATTGAGGAGCAGCTGGAGCCCTGGAGCTCCTCTTGCTGGGAGGAGGAGTTGGTGGAGATCTCCTCCCTGAGGACTGACCCCCTGACCCAGATCAACAGCTGCTACATGGATGAGCT